>NW_027047820.1:0-12558 GCF_025399875.1 Dalotia coriaria | reverse complement strand
AACGATTTAAAAATGCTTGAAAATGCTTATTTTAGCAAAACAGCACGTTTTGAGCTTTAATCTGCGTTTTAACGCGTAAAACAGCATAAAACGACGAATTTTTATTATTCGTTTTTATAATATTGCTTCAATTTGAACGATTTCAACGATCTAAAATGCTTGAAAATGCTTTTTTTTAGCAAAACAGCATGTTTTTGGGGCTTTATTCTGCGTTTTAACGCGAAAAAACAGCATAAAACGACGAAATTTTTATTATTCGTTTTATATTAATATTGCGTCTATTTGAACGATTTCAACGATCTAAAATGCTTGAAAATGCTTATTTTAGCAAAACAGCACGTTTTGAGCTTTAATCTGCGTTTTAACGCGTAAAACAGCATAAAACGACGAATTTTTTATTATTCGTTTTTATTAATATTGCTTCTATTTGAACGATTTCAACGATTAAAATGCTTGAAAATGCTTATTTTAGCAAAACAGCACGATTGAGCTTTAATCTGCGTTTTAACGCGTAAAACAGCATAAAAACGACGAAATTTTTATTATTCGTTTTTATTAATATTGCGTCTATTTGAACGATTTCAACGATCTAAAATGCTTGAAAATGCTTATTTTAGAAAACAGCACGTTTTGAGATTTATTCTGCGTTTTAACGTAAAAAGCATAAAAACGGCGAAATTTTTTATTATTCGTTTTTATTTTATTGCGTCTATTTGAACGATTTCAACGATCTAAAATGCTTGAAAATGCTTATTTTAGCAAAACAGCACGTTTTGAGCTTTAATCTGCGTTTTAACGCGTAAAACAGCATAAAAACGACAAATTTTCTATTATTCGTTTTTATTAATATTGCGTCTATTTGAACGATTTCAACGATTTAAAATGCTTGAAAATGCTTATTTTAGCAAAACAGCACGTTTTGAGCTTTAATCTGCGTTTTAACGCGTAAAACAGCATAAAACGACAAATTTTCTATTATTCGTTTTTATTAATATTGCGTCTATTTGAACGATTTCAACGATTTAAAATGCTTGAAAATGCTTATTTTAGCAAAACAGCACGTTTTGAGTTTTTATTCTGCGTTTTAACGCGTAAAACAGCATAAAAACGACGAAATTTTTATTATTCGTTTTTATTTTTATTGCGTCTATTTGAACGATTTCAACGATCTAAAATGCTTGAAAATGCTTATTTTAGCAAAACAGCACTTTTTGAGTTTTAATCTGCGTTTTAACGCGTAAAACAGCATAAAACGACGAATTTTTATTATTCATTTTTATTAATATTGTTTCATTTGAACGATTTCAACGATCTAAAATGCTTGAAAATGCTTATTTTAAGCAAAACAGCACGTTTTGAGCTGTAATCTGCGTTTTAACGCGTAAAACAGCATAAAACGAAGAATTTTTTATTATTCGTTTTTATTAATATTGCTTCTATTTGAAGGATTTCAACGATCTAAAATGCTTGAAAATGCTTATTTTAGCAAAACAGCACGTTTTGAGCTCTAATCTGCGTTTTAACGTGTAAAACAGCATAAAACGGCAATTTTTATTATTCGTTTTATTAATATTGCTTCAATTTGAACGATTTCAACGATCTAAAATTCTTTGAAAATGCTTATTTTAGCAAAACAGCACGTTTTGAGTTTAATCTGCGTTTTAACGCGTAAAACAGCATAAAACGACGAATTTTTTATTATTCGTTTTATTAATATTGCTTCAATTTGAACGATTTCAACGATCTAAAATGCTTGAAAATGCTTATTTTAGCAAAACAGCACGTTTTGAGCCGATTTGAGCTTTAATCCTGCGTTTTAGCAGCGTAAAACAGCAAGCGACGAAATTTTGTATTCGTTTTTATTAATATTACGTCTATTTGAACGATTTCCAGCGATCTAAAATGCTTGAAAATGCTTATTTTAGCAAAACAACGCACGTTTTGAGCTTTATTCTGCACGTTTTAACGCGTAAAACAACATAAAAAGCAGGCAATTTTATTATTCGTTTTATTTTATTGCGTACGTCTATTTGAACGATTTCAACGATCTAAAATGCTTGAAAATGCTTATTTTAGCAAAACAGACGTTTGAGCTTTAAATAGGTTTAACGCGTAAAACAGCATAAAACGACGAATTTTTATTATTCGTTTTTATTAATATTGCGTCTATTTGAACGATTTCAGCGTCTAAAATGCGCCAGAAAATGTATTTTAGCAAAACCAAGCACGTTTGAGCTTTGATGCTGCGTTTTTAACGCATAAAGGCAACATAAAACGACGAATTTTTCATTATTCGTTTTATTAATATTGCTTCAATTTGAACGATTTCAACGATCTAAAATGCTTGAAAATGCTTATTTTAATAAAACAATGGCACGTTTTGAGCTTTTATTCTGCGTTTAACGCGCGTAAAACAGCATAAAACGACGAAATTTTTATTACATTCGTTTTATATTAATATTGCGTCTATTTGAGACGATTTCAACGATCGTCTTGAAAATGCTTATTTTAGCAAAACAGCACGTTTTGAGCTGTCTACGTTTAACGCGTAAAACAGCATAAAACGACTTTTTTTATTATTCGTTTTATTAATATTGCTTCCTATTTGAACGATTTCAACGATCTAAAATGCTTGAAAATGCTTATTTTAGCAAAACAGCACGATTTGAGCTTTAATCTGCGTTTTAACGCGTGAAACGGCAATAAAACGACCAAATTTTATTATTCGTTTTTTATTAATGGTGTACGTCTATTTGAACGATTTCAACGATCTAAAATGCTTGCAAATGCTTATTTTAGCAAAACAGCACGTTTTGAGCTTTTATTCTGCGTTTAACGCGTAAAACAGCTTATAAAACGACGAAATTTTATTATTCGTTTTTATTTTTTATTGCGTCTATTTGAACGTTTAAACGATCTAAAATGCTTGAAAATGCTTATTTTAGCAAAACAGCGTTTTGAGCAATCTGCGTTTAACGCGTAAAACGGCATAAAAACGACGAATTTTTATTATTCGTTTTTTATTAATATTGCGTCTATTTGAACGTTTCAACGATCTAAAATGCTTGAAAATGCTTATTTTTAGCAAAACAGCACGTTTTGAGCTTTAATCTGCGTTGTAACGCGTAAAACAGCATAAAACGACAGATTTTTATTCGTTTTATTAATATTGCACTATTTGAACGGTACAACGATCTAAAATGGCGAAATGCTTATTTTTAGCAAAACAGCACGGTTGAGCTTTAATCTGCGTTTTTTAACGCGTAAAACAGCATAAAACGACGAAATTTTATTATTCGTTTTTATTAATATTGCGTCTATTTGAACGATTTCAACGATCTGAGTAGCGTAGCACATTTTAGCAAAACAGCGCGTTTTGAGCTTTTGTTCACCGCGTTTTAACGCGCGTAAAACGGCATAAAACGACGGGGAATTTTATTATTCGTTTTATTTTGTGCGTCTATTTGAACGATTTCAGCGATCTAAAATGCTTGAAAATGCTTATTTAGCAAAACAGCACGTTTTTGAGCTTTAATCTGCGTTTAACGCGTAAAACAGCATAAAACGACGAATTTTTTATTATTCGTTTTTATTTAATATTTAGCTTCTATTTGAACGATTTCAGCGATCCTAAAATGCTTGAAAATGCTTATTTTACAGCAAAACAGCACGTTTTGAGCTTTAATCTGCGTTTTAACGCGTAAAACAGCATAAAAACGACGAAATTTTTATTATTCGTTTTTTATTAATATTGCGTCTATTTGAACGATTTCAACGATCTAAAATGCTTGAAAATGCTTATTTTAGCAAAACAGCACGTTTTGAGCTTTAATCTGCGTTTAACGCGTAAAACAGCATAAAATGACGAATTTTTTATTATTCGTTTTTATTAATATTGCTTCTATTTAAACCATTTTCAGCGATCTAAAATGGCGAAAATGCTTATTTTAGCAAAACAGCACGTTTTGAGCTTTTAATCTGCGTTTTAACGCGTAAAACATAAAACGACAGAAATTTTTTATTATTCGTTTTATTAATATTGTATTTGAACGATTTCAGCGATCTAAAATGCTTGAAAATACTTATTTTACGCCAAAACAGCACGTTTGAGCTGCCAATCTGCGTTTTAACGCGTAAAACAGCATAAAACGACGAATTTTTTTATTATTCGTTTTTTATTAATGGCCGCTTCTATTTGAACGGTTCCAGCTTGATCTAAAATGCTTGAAAATGCTTATTTTGAAACAGCACGTTTTTGAGCGTCTGCGTTTAGCGCGTAAAACAACATAAAACGACGGGTACATTATTCGTTTTATTAATATTGCTTCAATTTGAACGATTTCAACGATGCAAAATGCTTGAAAATGCTTATTTTAGCAAAACAGCACGTTTGAGCTTTAATCTGCGTTTTAACGCGTAAAACAGTATAAAACGACGAATTTTTTTATTATTCGTTTGTAATATTGCTTCAATTTGAACGATTTCAACGATCTAAAATGCTTGAAGTAACTTATTTTTAGCAAAACAGCGCGTTTGAGCTTTTATTCTGCGTTTTAACGCGTAGGCAACATAAAAACGACGAAATTTTTATTATTCGTTTTTTATATTAATATTTGCGTCTATTTGAACGGTTACAGCGATCTAAAATGCTTGAAAATGCTTATTTTAGCAAACAGCACGTTTGAGCTTTGTCTTGCGTTTTAACGCGTCAAGAGCAACATAAAATGACGAATTTTTATTATTCGTTTTTATTAATGTGCTTCTGTTGAACGATTTAACGGAAGTCTAAAATGCTTGAAAATGCTTATTTTAGCAAAACACCACGTTTTGAGCTTTTAATCTGCGTTTTAACGCGTAAAACAACATAAAACGACGAAATTTTATTATTCACGTTTTATTAATATTGCATCTATTTGAACGATTTCAGCAACGATCTAAAATGCTTGAAAATGCTTATTTTATATAAAACAGCGTTTTTTGAGTTTTTAATCTGCGTTTTAACGCGTAAAACAGCGCGCCAAAACGACGAATTTTTATTATTCGTTTTTTATTAATATTGCGTCTGTTGAGCAATTTCAGCGATCTAAATAGCGAAAATGCTTATTTTAGCAAACAGCGCGTTTTGAGCTTTAATCAGCGTTTAACGCGTAAAACAGCATAAAACGACGAAGTTT
The DNA here is from genome assembly GCF_025399875.1 of Dalotia coriaria. Taxonomy (NCBI): domain Eukaryota; kingdom Metazoa; phylum Arthropoda; class Insecta; order Coleoptera; family Staphylinidae; genus Dalotia; species Dalotia coriaria. The sequence goes on along the minus strand of NW_027047820.1, from coordinate 7,384 downwards.
TTTATTATTCGTTTTATTAATGTGCGTCTATTTGAACGATTTCAACGATCTAAAATTCTTGAAAATGCTTATTTTAGCAAAACAGCACGTTTTTGAGGAGCTTTAATCCTGCGTTTTAACGCGTAAAACAACAAAACATTGAATTTTTATTATTCGTTTTTATTAATATTGCTTCTATTTGAACGATTTCAACGATCTAAAATGCTTGAAAATGCTTATTTTAGCAAAACAACACGTTTGAGCTTTAATCTGCGTTTTTAACGCGTAAAACAACATAAAACGACAGAAATTTTTTGTATTCGTTTTTATTTATTAATATTGCGTCTGAACGATTTCAACGATCTAAAATGCTTGAAAATGCGCATTTTAGCAAACAGCACGTTTTGAGCTTTATTCTGCGTTTTAACGCGTAAAACAGCATAAAAACGACGGGAATTTTTATTATTCGTTTTTATTTTTATTTACGTCTGTTGAACGATTTCAACGATCTAAAATGCTTGAAAATGCTTATTTTAGCAGCAAAACAGCGCGTTTTGAGCTTTAATCTGCGCAACGCGTAAACAGCTTTATAAAAACGACGAATTTTTTATTATTCGTTTTATTAATATTGCTTCAATTTGAACGATTTCAGCGATCTAAATGCTTGAAAAATACTTGTACAGCAAAACAACTACGTTTGAACTTTAATCTGCGTTTTGACGCGTAAAACAGCATAAAAACGACGAATTTTTTATTATTCGTTTTTATTAATATTGCGTCTGTTGAGCAATTTCAACGATCTAAAATGCTTGAAAATGCTTATTTTAGCAAAACAGCACGTTTTGAGCAATCCAGCGTTTTAACGCGTAAAACAGCATAAAACGACAATTTTTATTATTCGTTTTTTATTAATATTGCGTCTATTTGAACGATTTCAACGATCTAAAATTAGCGAAAATGCTTATTTAGCAAAACAGCACGTTTGAGCTTTTAATCTGCGTTTTAACGCGTAAAACAGCATAAAACGACGGGTACGTATTCGTTTTTTTATTAATAATGCTTCTATTTGAACGATTTCCCAACGATCCTAAAATGCTTGAAAATGTATTTTAGCAAAACAGCACGTTTTGAGCTTTTAATCTGCACGTTTTTTAACGCGTAAAACAGCATAAAACGACGGAATTTTTTATTATTCGTTTTTATTAATGTGTGCGTCTATTTGAACGATTTCAACGATCTAAAATGCTTGAAAATGCTTATTTTAGCAAGAGCAGCACGCGTTTTGAGCTTTTATTCTGCGTTTTTAACGCGTAAACAGCATAAAACGACGAAATTTTTATTATTCGTTTTTATTTTTTATTGCGTCTATTTGAACGATTTCCAGCGATCTAAAATGCTTGAAAATGCTTATTTTAGCAAAACAGCACGTTTGAGAGCTTTAATCTGCGTTTTTTAACGCGTAAAACAGCATAAAACGACGAATTTTTTTATTATTCGTTTTATTAATATTGCTTCAATTTGAACGATTTCAACGATCTAAAATGCTTGAAAAATGCTTATTTTAGCAAAACGGCAAGTTTTGAACTTTAATCTGCGTTTGACGCGTAAAACAGCATAAAACGACGAAATTTTGATATTCGTTTTTTATTAATATTGCGTCTATTTGAACGATTTTGCAACTATCTACAAAATGCTTGAAATGCTGATACAGCAAAACAGCACGGTTTGAAGAGCTTTAGTCTGCGTTTTAACGCGTAAACAGCGTAAAACGACGAATTTTTACATTATTCGTTTTTTTTATTGATATTGCTTCCAATTTGAACGATTTCAGCGATCTAAAATGCTTGAAAATGCTTATTTTAGCAAAACAGCACGTTTTGAGCTTTTATTCTGCGTTTTAACGCGTAAAACAGCATAAAACGACGAAATTTTATTATTCGTTTTATATTAATATTGCGTCTATTTGAACGATTTCAGCGATCTAAAATGCTTAGAAAATGCTTATTTTAGCAAAACAGCACGTTTTGAGCTTTTGTCTGCGTTTTAACGCGTAAAAACAGCATAAAATGACGAATTTTTATTATTCGTTTTTATTAATATTGCTTCTATTTGAACGATTTTCAGCGATCTAAAATGTACGAAAATGCTTATTTTAGCAAAACACCACGTTTGAGCTTTAATCTGCGTTTTAACGCGTAAAACAACGCATAAAAACGACGAAATTTTTATTATTCGTTTTTATTAATGTGCTTCTATTTTGAACGATTTCAACGATCTAAAATGCTTGAAAATGCTTATTTTTAGCAAAACAGCACGTTTTTGAGTTTTTAATCTGCGTTTAACGCGTAAAACAGCATAAAAACGACGAATTTTTTTATTATTCGTTTTTTTTTTTATTAATATTATTGTCTATTTGAGCAATTTCAGCGATCTAAAATGCTTGAAAATGCTTATTTTAGCAAAACAGCACGTTTTTGAACTTTAATCAGCATTTTAACGCGTAAAACAGCATAAGAAACGACGAAGTTTTTTATTATTCGTTTTTATTAATATTGCGTCTATTTGAACGTTTCAGCGATCAAAATTCTTGAAATGCTTATTTTTGGCAAAACAGCACGTTTTGAGCAATCTGCGTTTAACGCGTAAAACAGCATAAAACGACGAATTTTTTTATTATTCGTTTTATTAATATTGCTTCACTATTTGAACGATTTCAACGATCTAAAATGCTTGAAATACTTATTTTATAAAACAGCACGTTTTGAGCTTTAATCTGCGTTTTAACGCGTAAAACTTAACGCATAAAACGACGAAATTTTTATTATTCGTTTTTTTATTAATATTGCGTCTATTTGAACGATTTCAGCGATCTAAAATGCTTGAAAAATGCTTATTTTTAGCAAAACAGCACGTTTTGAGCTTTTATTCTGCGTTTTAACGAGTAAAACAGCATAAAACATTGAGGAAATTTTTATTATTCGTTTTTTTATTTTTATTGCGTCTATTTGAACGATTTCAACGATCTAAAATGCTTGAAAAATGCTTATTTTAGCAAAACATCACGTTTTGAGCTTTTAATCTGCGTTTTAACGCGTAAAACGGCATAAAAGCGAGCGGAATTTTTTATTATTCGTTTTTTATTAATATTTAGCTTAATTTGAACGATTTCAACGATCTAAAATGCCCAGAAAATGCTTATTTTGAAACAGCACGTTTTGAACTTTAATCTGCGTTTTTGACGCGTAAAACGGCATAAAACGACGAAATTTTTATTCGTTTTTATTTAAGCCATTTGCGTCTATTTGAAAGACGATTTCAGCTATCTAAAATAGCGAAATGCTTATTTTAGCAAAACAGCGCAGTTTGAGCTTTTAATCTGCGTTTTAACGCGTAAAAACAACATCAAACGACGAATTTTTATTATTCGTTTTTATTAATATTGCTTCTATTTGAACGATTTCAACGTCTAAAATGCTTGAAAGTACTTATTTTAGCAAAACAGCGCGTTTTGAGCTTTAATCACGCGTTTAACGCGTAAAGCAGCTTATAAAACGACGGAATTTTTTGATATTCGTTTTTATTAATATTGCTTCTATTTGAACGATTTCAGCGATCTAAAATCTTGAAAATGCTTATTTTGTAAAACAGCACGTTTTTGAGCTAATCTGCGTTTTAACGCGTAAAACAACATAAAAATGACAATTTTATTATTCGTTTTTATTAATAGTGAAAGCCTATATTTAAACGGTTCAACGATCTAAAATGTGAAATGCTTATTTTAGCGACACACCACGTTGCAGGCTTTAATCCTGCGTTTTAACTTGCGTAAAACAACATAAAACGACAAAATTTTTATTATTCGTTTTTATTAATATTGCCTACTATTTGAACGATTTCAACGATCTAAAATGCTTGAAAATGCTTATTTTAGCAAAACAGCACGTTTTGAGTTTTTAATCTGCGTTTCTAACGCGTAAAACAGCATAAAACGACGAATTTTTATTATTCGTTTTTTATTAATATTGCGTCTCTTTGAACGATTTCAACGATCTAAAATTCTTGAAAATGCTTATTTTAGCAAAGTAGCACGTTTTGAGCTAATCTGCGTTTTAACGTAAAACAGCATAAAACGACGAATTTTATTATTCGTTTTTTATTATGTGCTTCTATATTTGAACGATTTCAACGATCTAAAATATGGCAGAAAATGCTTATTTTAGCAAAACAGCGTTTTGAGCTTTAATCTGCGTAACGCGTAAAACAGCATAAAAATGACAATTTTATTATTCGTTTTTTTATTAATATTGCTTCTGTTAAACCATTCAACGATCTAAAATGCTTGAAAATGCTTATTTTAGCAAAACAGCACGTTTTGAGCTTTTTATCTGCGTTTTAACGTAAAGAGCAACATAAAAACGACGAAATTTTTGTTATTCGTTTTTATTAATATTGCTTCTATTTGAACGATTTCAACGATCTAAAATGCTTTGAAAATGCTTATTTTTAGCAGCAAAACAGCACGTTTTTGAGCTGTAATCTGCGTTTTAGCAGCGTAAAAACAGCATAAAACGACGAATTTTTATTATTCGTTTTATTAATATTGCTTCTATTTGAACGATTTCCAACGATCTAAAATGCTTGAAAATGCTTATTTTATAAAACAGCACGTTTGGAAACTTTAATCTGGGTTTTAACGCGTAAAACAACATAAAAACGACGAATTTTTTTTTATTATTCCTTTTTTTTTATTAATATTTAGCACAATTTGAAAGACGATTTCAACGATCTAAATGCTTGAAAATGCTTATTTTAGCAAAACAGCACATTTTGAGCTTTAATCTGCGTTTTAACGCGTAAAACAGCATAAAAGGCTGACGAATTTTTATTATTCGTTTTTTATTAATATTGCTTCAATTTGAACGATTTCAACGATCTAAAATGCTTGAAAATGCTTGATACAGCAAAACAGCACGTTTTGAGCTTTTATTCACCGCGTTTTAACGCGTAAAACAACATAAAACGACGAGTACACATTATTCGTTTATATTAATATTGCGTCTATTTGAACGATTTCAACGATCTAAAATGCTTGAAAATGCTTATTTTAGCAAAACGAAAGCACGTTTTGAAGGCTTTGAAATCTGCGTTTTTAACGCGTAAAACAGCGCATAAAATGACGGAATTTTTTATTATTCGTTTTTATTATGTGCTTCTATTTGAACGATTTCAACGATCTAAAATGCTTGAAAATGCTTATTTTAGCAAAAGGCGTTTTGAGCTTTTAATCTGCGTTTTAACGCGTAAAACAGCATAAAACGACGAAATTTTACATTATTCGTTTTTTATTAATATTGCTTCTATTTGGGCAATTTCAACGATCACAAAATGCTTGAAAATGCTTATTTTTAGCAAAACAGCACGTTTTGAGTTTAATCTGCGTTTTTTAACGCGTAAAACAGCATAAAGCTTGACAGGTACATTATTCTTTTTTATTAATATTGCTTCTATTTGAACGTTTTCCCAACGATCTAAAATGCTTGAAAATGCTTATTTTAGCAAAAAACAGCGTTTTGAAAAATCTGCGTTTAACGCGTAAAGCAGCATAAAAAACGACAATTTTTTATTTTTGTTTTTATTAATTTCCTATTTGAACGATTTCAACGATCAAATGCTTGAAAATGCTTTTTAGCAACAGCACGTTTTGAGCTTTTAATCTGCTTTTTAAGCGTAAACAGCATAAAAATGACGAATTTTTATTATTGTTTTTATTAATAGCTTCTATTTAAACGATTTCAACGATCTAAAAATGCTTGAAATGTTTTTATTTAGCAAACACCACGTTTTGAGTTTAATCTCCCGGTTTTAACGCGTAAAACAGCATAAAACGCAATTTTTTTTTATTATTCGTTTTTATTTAACTTCTTTTTGAACGAATTCAACGATCTAAAATGCTTGAAAATGCTTATTTTAGCAAACGCACGTTTTGAGTTTTAATCTGCGTTTAACGCGTAAAACGCATAAAACGACGATTTTTTATTATTCGTTTTTATTAAATATTGCGTCTATTTGAATGATTTCAGCTAAAAATTTTGAAAATGCTTATTTTAGCAAAACAGCACGTTTTGAGCTTTAATCTGCGTTTTAACGCGTAAAAAGCATAAAACGACGAATTTTTTATTATTCGTTTTTATTAATATTGCCTATTTGAACATTTCAACGATAAAATGCTTGAAAATGCTTTTTTAGAAAAAACAGCACGTTTTGAGCTTTTCTGCGTTTTAACGCGTAAACAACATAAAAACGACGAAATTTTTTATTCGTTTTTTTTAAAATATTGCTCTATTTGAACGTTTAACGATCTAAAATAGCGAAAATGCTTATTTTAGCAAAACACCCGTTTTGAGCTTTATTCTGCGTTTTAACGCGTAAAACGCATAAAACGCGAAAATTTTATTATTCGTTTTTATTTTTATTGTCTATTTGAACGATTTCAACGATCTAAAATGCTGAAAATGCTTTTTTTTAGCAAACGCCGTTTTGAGTTTTAAATTTCTGCGTTTAACGCTAAAACAGCATAAAACGCAATTTTTATTATTCGTTTTTTAATTATTCCTATTTGAACGTTCAACGATTAAAAGCGAAATGCTTTTTTAAAAACAGCACTTTTTGAGCTTCAATCTGCGTTTTGACGCGTAAAACAGCATAAACGCAGAAATTTTATTATTCGTTTTTATTAATATTGCGTCTATTTGAACGATTTCAACGATCAAATGTTGAAAATGCTTTTTTAGAAAACAGACGGTTTGAGTTTTTAATCGCGTTTTAACGCGTAAACAGCATCAAAACGACAATTTTTTATTATTCGTTTTATTAATATTGCTTCTATTTGAACGATTTCAACGATTAAAATGCTTGAAAATGTATTTTAGCAAAAAGGGGTTTTGAGCTTTAACTGCGTTTTAACGCGTAAACAGCTTAAAAAAGGGCATTTTATTATTCGTTTTTTTTAAATTGCTTCTATTTGAACGATTTCAACGATCAAATGCTTAAAAAATGCTTATTTTAGCAAAAACAGCAGGTTTGAGCTTTAATATGCGTTTGAACGCCTAAAACAGCATAAAACGACAATTTTATTATTCGTTTTTATTAATATTGGCCTTTGAACAAATTCAACGATCTAAAAATGCTTGAAAATGCTTATTTTAGCAAAACAGCACGTTTTGAGCTTTAATCTGCGTTTTAACGCGTAAAACAGCATAAAACGACGAAATTTTTATTATTCGTTTTTATTAATTTGCTTCTATTTGAACGATTTCAACGATCTAAAATGCTTGAAAATGCTTATTTTAGCAAAACAGCACGTTTTGAGCTTTAATCTGCTTTTTAACGCGTAAAACAGCATAAA
>NW_027047819.1:0-12558 GCF_025399875.1 Dalotia coriaria | reverse complement strand
CGGTTAAAACGAAATTTAAAGCTAAACGTTTTTTGAAAATAAGTTTTTTCGCTTTTAGTTTTTTTAAACGTTAAAAGAAGAAAAAAAAAAGAAAATAAAAAATTCCCTTTTTTTTAGTTTTTACCGTTAAAAGCGAAAAAAAAAAAAGGGTTTTTGAAAATCCGTTTTTGGTTTAAAACGTTAAAAACGCAAAAAAAAAAAAACAAAAAAAAAAAATTTTGCTTTTAGCTTTTTAGCGTTAAAACGCAAAAAAAATAAAAACCGTTTTTAAAATGCTTTTCGCTTTTAAAGGTTAAACGTTAAATAACGTTTTTTAAAAAGAATTAAAAATTTGTTTTTTACGTTTCATTAAAGAAATTTAAAAAGGGTTTTTTTAAAAAAAGCTTTAAAAAATTTTTTAACGTAAACGAAAATAAAGAAAAATTTAAAAAAAAAATAAAAAATTCCTTTTTTTTTAACTTTAAAAACGCAATTAAAAAAAAGGGTTTTTTAAAATGCTTTTAAGCTTTTAGCGTTAACCCGTTAAAGCCAAATTTCGGTAAAAAAATTTCCTTTTAGTTTTTTACCCGTTAAAAGCAATTAAAACAAAAAATGCGTTTTGCTTTTAATTTTTTAAGCATTTTAAACTAAACTTTCTGGTTTTAAAAAAAAAAATTTTAAATTTTTTTTTATCTTTTTTTACGAAAAAGAAAAATAAATGCGTTTTTTAAAAAAGTTTTTAAGTTTGCAAAGCCGGGGAAAAAAATCGTTTAAAAAAATTTTCTTTTTTAGCATTTAAAAAAACGAAAAAAAATGCTTTTTTGCTAAAAAAGCATTTTAAGTTTTTAATCGCTGAAATTTTAAATAAAGAAAATTTTAATAAAAAACGAAAAAAAAATTTTTTTATCCTTTTCCGAAAAAAACCGAAAAAAAGTAAAACCCTTTTGAAAAAAAAGCTTTTAAAAAGGATTTGAAATTTTAGAAAAAATTAATAAAAAAATAAAAAAATTTTTTTTTGTTTTTTAGGAAAAAAACGCGTTAAAAAAAAGCTTTTCAAAATGCTTTTCAAGCATTTTAACTTAAATCGTTCAAAGCGCAAAAATAAAAAAAAAAAAAACCCCCTTTTTTTTGGGGTTTTACGGTTAAAACGCGTTTAAAAAGCTCAAAACGTGCTGTTTTTAAAAAAAAATTTTTAAAAGCATTTTAACTTAAATCGTTAAATGCCAATAAATAAAAAAAAATAAAAAATTTTTTATGCTTTTCGTTTAAAACCGTTAAAGCTAAAACCTTTTGCTTGTTTTAAGCTTTAATTTTAAATCGTTAAATGGAAAATAAAAAAAACAAAAAAAATTTTTTTTCCTTTTTACCCGTTAAACGCGTTAAAAAGCTAAAGGTTTTTTTAAAAAAGTTTTCAAGCATTTTAGGATTTTAAATCGTTAAATAAAGAATATTAATAAAAGAATAAAAAAAAATTCGTCGTTTTATGGTTTTACCTTTAAAAACGCAGATTACTCAAACGTGCTGTTTTGCTAAAATAAGCTTTTTAAAATTTTAATCGTTAAAACGTTCAAATAGAAATTAATAAAAACAAATAAAAAAAAATTTCCGTTTTATGCTGTTTTACGCTTAAAAAAGATTAAACAAAAAAGGGTTGTTTTTAAAAAAATTTTTTCGCATTTTTGATGTTGAAATCGTTCAAAAGAGCAATATTAATAAAAAACGAATAAAAAAATTTCCCTTTTTTATGTTGTTTTACGCTTTAAAAAAGGGCAGATTAAAGCTCAAAACGTGCTGTTTTAAAATAAGCATTTTCAAGAAGATCGTTGAAATCGTTCAACAGAAGCAAATTAATAAAAACGAATAAGGGCCCGTCGTTTTATGTTTTTTTACGCGTTAAAACGCAGATTAAATTTCCCAAACGTGCTGTTTTGAAAAAATAAGCATTTTCCCCTTTTTGGGATCGCGGGAAATCGTTCAAAAGACGCAAAAAAAAAAAAAAACGAAATAAAAAAAATTTCGTCTTTTTTATGCTTTTTTACGCTTTAAAAACGCAGAATAAAGCTCAAAACGTGCTGTTTTCCAAAATAAGCTTTTTTCAAGCTTTTTAGATCGTTGAAATGAAAAAGGGACGAAATATTAAAAAAAAACGAACAATAAAAATTTCGTCTTTTTTGCTGTTTACGCTTAAAAGGGGGGGTTTTAAAAAGCTAAAAAACGTGCTGTTTTGCTAATAAAAAGCATTTTCAAGCTTTTTTATCGTTGAAATCGTTCAAATGGGAAGCAAATTTTAAATAAAAAACGAATAAAAAAAATTTCGTCTTTTTTGGCTGTTTTACGATTTAAAAACGCAGTTTAAAAGCTAAAAAGGGCCGTTTTGTTTAAAAAGCATTTTCAAGCTTTTGATCGTTGAAATCGTTCAAATGGGAAAAATAAATAAAAAACGAATAATAAAAATTTCGTCGTTTTATGCTGTTTACGCTTTAAAAACGCAGATTAAAAGCCCCAAAAACGTGCTTTTTTGCTAAAATAAGCATTTTCAAGCTTTTTTAGATCGTTAAAACCGTTCAAATAGACGAAAAAAAATAAAAAAACGAATAAAAAAAAATTTTGTCGTTTTATGTTTTTACGCGTTAAAACGCAGAAAAAGCTCAAAACGTGTTTTTCAAAATAAGCATTTTCGCATTTTAGATCGGGGAAATCGTTCAAAAGACGCAAATTAATAAAAAACGAATAATAAAAAATTCCTTTTTTATGCTTTTTTACGCGTTAAAAAACGCAGTTTAAAAACATAAAAACGTGCTTTTTGCTAAAATAAGCATTTTCAAGCATTTTGATCGTTGAAATCGTTCAAATAAAAGAATATTAATAAAAACGAATAATAAAAAATTTATCGTTTTATGCTGTTTTACGATTTAAAAACGCAGATTAAAGTTAAAAACGGCTGTTTTTTTAAAAATAAGCATTTTCAAGAATTTTAGATCGTTGAAACCCCGTTCAAATAGACGCAAAAAAAAAAAAAACGAATAAAAAAAATTTCGTCTTTTTTATGCTTTTTTTAGGGAAAAAACGCAGAAAAAACCCTCAAACGTGCTTTTGCTGCTTAAGCATTTTCAAGCATTTTAGGTCTTTGGGAAATCGTTCAAATAGATGCAATATTAATAAAAAAAAAATAAAAAATTTTCGTCTTTTTTATGCTGTTTTACGCTTTAAAAACGCAGAAAAGCTAAAAACGTGCTGTTTTGCTAAAATAAGCATTTTCAACATTTTGATCGTTAAACCTTTCCCCAAATAGAAGCAATATTAAAAAAAACGAATAATAAAAATTCGTCTTTTTTATGTTGTTTTACGCGTTAAAACGCAGTTTAAAAAGCTCAAAACCCCTGTTTTGCTAAAATAAGCATTTTCAAGCATTTTAGACGTTGAAATCGTTCAAATAAAAGGGCTTTTAAAAAAAAAACGAAAAAAAAAAAATTTGTCTTTTTTATGCTTTTTTAGGGTTAAAAACGCAGAATTAAAGCTAAAAACGTGCTGTTTTCCCAAAATAAGCATTTTCAAGATTTAGATCGTTGAAACCGTTCAAAAGACGCAATAAAAAAAAAAACGAATAAAAAAAATTTCCCCGTCGTTTTTTTTATTTTACGCTTTAAAAAACGCAGAAAAAACCCTAAAACGTGCTGTTTTGCAAAAAATAAGCTTTTTCAAGCATTTTGGGATCGTTGAAATCGTTCAAATAGACGCAAAAAAAAAAAAACGAATAAAAAAAAATTTCGCCTTTTTTATGTTGTTTTACGCGTTAAAGGGGGGAAAAAAAGCCCCAAAACGTGTTTTTGCTAAAATAAGCATTTTCAAGCATTTTAGATCGTTGAAATCGTTCAAATGGGACGCAATATTAATAAAAAAAAATAAAAAAAATTTTGTCGTTTTATGCTGTTTTAGGGTTAAAACGCAGATTAAAAGCTCAAACGTGCTGTTTTGCAAAAATAAGCATTTTCAAGCATTTTAGATCGTTGAAATCGTTCTAATAGAAGCAATATTAAAAAAAAACGAATAAAAAAATTTTCTGCCTTTTTAAAAGCGTTTTACGCGTTAAAACGCAGATTAAAGCTAAAAAGTTGTTTTGTTTAAAAAGTTTTTTTAAGCATTTTGGGATCGTTAAAATTTGCCAAATAGACGCAATATTAATAAAAACGAATAATAAAAATTTCGTCGTTTTATGTTGTTTTACGCGTTAAAACGCAGAATAAAGCTCAAACGGCCGTTTTGCTAAAATAAGCATTTTCAAGCATTTTAGATCGGGGAAATGTTCAAAAGAGGGCAATATTAATAAAAACGAATAAAAAAAAAATTTCGTCGTTTTATGTTGTTTTACGCTTTAAAAACGCAGTTTAAAAACCCTCAAAACGTGCTTTTTTTGCAAATATAAATTTTCAGCATTTTAGATCGTTGAAATCGTTCAAATGGGCAAATTAAAAAAAACGAATAAAAAATTTCGTCTTTTTTATGTTGTTTCCGCTTTAAAAACGCAGATTAAAGCTCAAAACGTGCTTTTTTTAAAAAATAAGATTTTCAAGTTTTTTTAGATCGTTGAAATCGTTCAAATAAAGAAATTAATAAAAACGAATAATAAAAATTTCGTCTTTTTTATGTTTTTTAGGCTTTAAAAACGCAGAAAAAGCTCAAAACGGCTGTTTTCAAAATAAGATTTTCAAGCATTTTAGATCTTTGGGAAATCGTTCAAATAGACGCAAAAAAAATAAAAACGAATAAAAAAAATTTCGTCGTTTTATGTTTTTTTACGCGTTAAAACGCAGATTAAAGCTAAAAACGTGCTGTTTTGCTAAAATAAGCATTTTCAAGCATTTAAGACGTTGAAATCGTTTAAAAAGGGACGCAATATTAAAAAAAAACGAATAAAAAAAATTCGTCTTTTTTATGCTGTTTTAGGGTTAAAACGCAGTTTAAAAAGCTCAAACGTGCTGTTTTGCTAAAAAAAAGGCATTTTCAAGCATTTTAGATCGTTGAAACCGTTCAAATAGAAGAATATTAAAAAAAAACGAATAATGAAAAATTTATCTTTTTTAATTGCTTTTTTACGAGTTAAAACCAGTTTAAAAAGCTAAAAAGGGCTGGTTTGTTAAAATAAGCTTTTACATTTTAGATCGTTGAAATCGTTCAAAAGAAGCAATTAAAAAAAAACGAATAATAAAAATTCGTCGTTTTTATGTTGTTTTACGCTTTAAAAAACGCGGGTTTAAAAAGCCTAAAAACGTGCTGTTTTGCTAAAATAAGCTTTTTAAACATTTTAGATCGTTGCAATCGTTAAAATAGACGCAATATTAATAAAAACGAATAAAAAAAATTTTTTGCCGTTTTATGCTGTTTTACGCGTTAAAACGCAGATTAAAGCTCAAAACGGCTGTTTTGTTTAAAATAAGCATTTTCGCATTTTAGATCGTTGAAATCTTTCAAATAGACGCAAATTAAAAAAAAACGAATAAAAAAAATTTTCGTCGTTTTAGCGGGTTTTACGATTAAAACGCAGTTTTAAACCCCAAAAAACGTGCTGTTTTGTTAAAAAGCATTTTAAAAACTTTTTTGGATCGTTGAAATCGTTCAAATAGAAGCTATTAATAAAAAAACGAATAAAAAAAAATTCGTCGTTTTTGTGCTGTTTTACGCTTTAAAAAGCAGATTAAAACCCTAAAAACGCTGTTTTGCAAAAATAAGCATTTTCAAGCATTTTAGATCGTTGAAACCGTTCAACAGACGCAAATTAAAAAAAAACGAATAAAAAAAATTTCGCCAAGCTTTTTTACGCTTTAAAAACGCAGATTAAAGCTAAAAAACGGCTGTTTTGTTTAAAAATAAGCATTTTCAAGCATTTTAGATCGTTGAAATCGTTCAAATAGAAGCAAATTTTAAGAAAACGAATAAAACCCGTCGTTTTATCCCGTTTTACGCGTTAAAACGCAAAAAAGCTCAAAACGTTTTTTTGTTAAAATAAGATTCCCTCAAGCATTTTAGATCGTTAAAACCGTTCAAAAGACGCAAAAAAAAATAAAAACGAAAAATTAAAACCCGTCTTTTTATGTTATTTTAGGGTTAAAACGCAGAAAAAAAGCACAAACGTGCTGTTTTGCTAAAATAAGCATTTTCCCCTTTTTTGGATCGTTGAAATCGTTCAAATAGACGCAATAAAAAATAAAAACGAATAATAAAAATTTCGTCGTTTTTATGCTGTTTTACGTTAAAACGCAGAATAAAAGCTCAAACGTGCTGTTTTGCTAAAATAAAGCATTTTCAAGCATTTTAGACCGTTGAAATCGTTCAAATAGACGCAATATTACAAAAAACGAATAAAAATTCGTCGTTTTATGTTGTTTTACGCGTTAAACAAACGCAGAATAAAAGCTCAAAACGTGCCGTTTTGCTAAAAATAAGCATTTTCAAGCATTTTAGATCGTTGATATCGTTCAAATAGACGCAATATTAATAAAAAAACGAATAATAAAAATTCGTCGTTTTATGTTGTTTTACGCGTTAAAACGTGCAGATTGCGCTCAAACGTGCTGTTTTGCTAATATAAGCATTACGCATTTTAGATCGCTGTTCGTTCAAATAGAAGCAATATTAATAAAACAATAATAAAAATTTCGTCGTTTTGTGCTGTTTCCATGTTAAAACGCAGATTAAAGCTCAAACGCGCTGTTTTGCTAAAATACATTTTCAAGCATTATAGATCGCTGAATTCCGTTCAACAGGAAGCAATATTAATATAAAACGAATAATAAAAATTTCGTCGTTTTATGCTGCTACGCGTTAAAACGCGCAGATTAAAGCTCAAAACGTGCTACTTTGCTAAAATAAGCATTTTCAAGCATTTTAGATCGCTGAAACGTTCAACAGACGCAAATAAAAAATAAAAACGAATAATAAAATTTCGTCGTTTTTATGCTGTTTTACGCGTTAAAACGCAGAATAAGCTCAAACGCTGTTTTGCTAAAATACATTTTCAAGCATTTTAGATCGTTGAAATCGTTCAAATAGAAGCAATATTAATAAAACGAATAATAAAAATTTATCGTTTTATGCTGTTTTTACGAGTTAAAACGCAGATTAAAGCTCAAACGTGCTGGTTTGTTAAAATAAGCACTTCGACATTTTAGACGTTGAACCGTTCAAATAGAAGCAATATTAATAAAAACGAATAATAAAAAATTGCCGTTTTTATGCTGTTTTACTGTGCGTTAAAATCGCAGATTAAAGCTCAAAACGTGCTGTTTTGCTAAAAATAAGCATTTTCAAGCATTTTAGATCGCTGCAATCGTTCAAATAGACGCAATATTAATAAAACGAATAATAAAAATTTCGTCGTCGGCGCTGTTTTACGCGTTAAAACGCAGATTGTGCCTAAACGTGCTGTTTTTGCTAAAATAAGTATTTTTCAAGCATTTTAGATCGTTGAAATCGTTCGCTAAATAGACGCAATATTAATAAAAACGAATAATAAAAATTTCGTCGTTTTTATGCTGTTTTACGAGTTAAACGCAGATTAAAAGCTCAAAACGTGTGCTGTTTTGTTAAAATAAGCATTTTCAAACATTTTATCGTTGAAATCGTTCAAATAGAGCTAACATTAATAAAACGAATAATAAAAATTCGTCGTTTTGTTGTTTTACGCCAAAACGCAGATTAAAGCTCAAAACGTGCTGTTTTTGCTAAAATAAGCATTTTCAAGCACATTTGTGATCGCTGGAATCACGTTCAAATAGGCGCAATATTAATAAAAAACGAATAATAAAAATTTCGTCGTTTTATATGTTTTTACGTTAAACGCAGATTAAAGCTCAAAAACGTGCTGTTTTGCTAAAAATAAGCATTTTCAAGCATTTTAGATCGTTAAATCGTTCAAATAGAAGCAATATTAATAAGAACGAATAATAAAAAATTCGTCGTTTTATGCTGTTTTACGCTAAACGCAGATTAAAAGCTCGCCAAAACGCTGTCGCATAAAATAAGCATTCTCACATTTTAGATCGTTGAAATCGTTCAAATAGACGCAACAAAAATAAAAACGAATAAAAAATTTCGTCGTTTTTATGTTATTTACGCGTTAAACGCAGAATAAAGCACAAAACGTGCTGTTTTGCTAAAATAAGCATTTTCAAGCATTTTAGATCGTTGAAATCGTTCAACAGACGCAATAAAAATAAAACGAATAAAATTTCGTCGTTTTATGCTGTTTTACGCGTTAAAACGCAGAATAAAAGCTCAAAAGGTTTTGCTAAAATAAGATTTTTCAAGCATTTTAGACCGTTGGAACCGTTCAAATAGACGCAATATTAATAAAACGAATAATAAAAATCGTTTTATGCTGTTTTACGCGTTAAAACGCAGAATAAAGCTCAACGTGCCGTTTTGCTAAAATAAGCATTTTCAAGCATTTAGATCGTTGATATCGTTCAAATAGACGCAATATTAATAAAAACGAATAATAAAAACAAATTCGTCGTTTTTATGCTGTTTACGCGTTAAAACGCAGATTAAAGCTCAAAAACGTGCTGTTTTACATTATAAGCATTTTTTCATGCATTTTAGATCGTTGAAATCGTTCAAAATAGAAGCTACTATTAATAAAACGAATAATAAAAATTTCTGTCGTTTTATGTTGTTTACGCGTTAAAAATCGCAGATTAAAGCTCAAAACGTGCTGTTTTGCTAAAACAAGCATTTTCAAGCATTATAGATCGTTGAATCTGTTCAAATAGAAGCAATATTAATATAAAACGAATAATAAAATTCTGTCGTTTTTATGTTGTTTTACGCGTTAAAACGCAGATTAAAAGCTCAAAACGTGCTGTTTTGCTAAAATAAGCATTTTCAAGCATTTTAGATCGTTGAAATCTGTCCAAATAGACGCAATAAAAATAAAAACGTGAATAATAAAAATTTCGTCGTTTTATAAAGCGTTTTACGCGTTAAAACGCAGAACAAAGCTCAAAACGTGCTGTTTTGCTAAAATAAGCATTTTCAAGCATTTTAGATCGTTGAAATCGTTCAAATAGACGCAATATTAATAAAAACGAATAATAAAAATTTCGTCGTTTTATGCTGTTTACGCGTTAAAACGCAGATTAAAGCTCAAAAACGTGCTGTTTTGCTAAAATAAGCATTTTCAAGCATTTTTAGATCGTTGAAATCGTTCAAATAGACGCAATATTAATAAAACGAATAATAAAAATTCGTCGTTTTATGCTGTTTTACGCGTTAAAACGCAGATTAAAGCTCAAAACGTGTTGTTTTGCTAAAATAAGCATTTTCAAGCATTTGTGATCGTTGAAATCGGCTCAAATAGAAGTTAATATTAATAAAAAACGAATAATAAAAATTTATCGTTTTTATGCTTTTTACGAGTTAAAACGCAGATTCAAGCTCAAAACGTGCCGTTTTGATAAATAAGCATTTTCGCTATTTTAGATCGTTGAAATCGTTTAAATAGAAGCTAAATAAAAATAAAAAACGAATAATAAAAATTCTCGTCGTTTTTATGTTATTTACGCGTTAAAACGCAGAATAAAAGCAATAAAACGTGCTGTTTTGCTAAAATAAGCATTTTCAAGCATTTTAGATCGTTGAAACCGTTCAAATAGAAGCAATATTACAAAAACGACAATAAAAAATTCGTCGTTTTATGCTGTTTACGCGTTAAAACGCAGATTAAAAAAAAAACCTCAAAACGCTGTTTTGCTAAAATAAGCATTTTCAAGCCTTTTAGATCGTTGAAATCGTTCAAATGGACGTGCAATATTAATAAAAAAACGAATAATAAAAAATTTCGTCGTTTTTATGCTGTTTTAACGCGTTAAACGCAGATTAAACCCTCAAAACGTGCTGTTTTGCTAAAATAAATATTTTCAAGCCTTTAGATCGTTGAAATCGTTCACCGGACGCAATATTAATAAAAAAACGAATAATAAAAATTTCGTCGTTTTATGCTGTTTACGCGTTAAAAACGCAGATTAAAAGCTCAAAACGTTGTTTTGCTAAAATAAGCATTTTCGCCATTTAGATCGTTGAAATCGTCTTCAACAGAAGCAATATTAATAAAAACGAATAATAAAAATTCGTCCTTTATGCTGTTTTACGTTAAAACGCAGATTAAAAGCTCTCTCAAAAACGTGCTGTTTTGCTAAAATAAGTATTTTCAAGCATTTTAGATCGTTGAAATCGTTCAACAGACGCAATAAAAATAAAAACGAATAATAAAAATTCGTCGTTTTACGCTGTTTTACGCGTTAAAACGCAGAATAAAGCTCAAACGTGCTGTTTTGCTAAAATAGTTTTTCAAGCATTTTAGATCGCTGAAATCGTTCAACAGACGCAATATTAATAAAACGAATAATAAAAATTTCGTCGTTTTATGCTGTTTTACGCGTTAAAACGCAGATTACCAAAACGTGCTATTTGCTAAAATAAGCATTTTCAAGCATTTTAGATCGTTGAAATCGTTCAAATAGAAGCTTTTCAACATTAATAAAACGTAACAATAAAAATTCGTCGTTTTATGCTGTATTACGTTAAAAAACGCAGATTGTGCTCAAAACGTGCTGTTTTGCTAAAATAAGCATTTCAAGCATTTTAGATCGTTGAACCGTTCAACAGACGCAATAAAATAAAAACGAATAATAAAAATTTCGTCGTTTTTATGCCGTTTTACGCGTTAAAACGCAGAATAAAAGCTCAAAACGTGCTGTTTTGCGAAAATAAGCATTTTCAAGCATTTTAGATCGTTGAAATCGTTCAACAGACGCAATATTAATAAAAACGAATAATAAAATTCGTCGTTTTTATGCTGTTTACGCGTTAAAACGCAGATTAAAGCTCAAACGTGCTGTTTTGTTAAAATACATTTTCAAGCATTTAGATCGTTGAAATCGTTCAAATAGAATCACATAATAAAAAACGAATAATAAAAATTCGTCGTTTTATGCTGTTTTACGAGTTAAACGCAGATTAAAAGCTCAAAACGTGCTGTTTTGTTAAAAATAAGCATTTTCAAGCATTTTAGATCGTTGAAATCGTTCAAATAGACCAATATAATAAAAAACGAATAATAAAAATTTCGTCGTTTTATGCTGTTTTACGAGTTAAAACGCAGAATAAAAGCTCAAAACGTGCTGTTTTGCTAAAATAAGCATTTTCAAGCATTTTAGATCGTTGAAATCGTTCAAATAGAGCAATATTAATAAAACGAATAATAAAAATTCGTCGTTTTTATGCTGTTTTACGCGTTAAAACGCAGATTAAAGCCAAACGTGCTGTTTGCTAAAATAAGCATTTTCAAGCATTTTAATCGTTGAAATCGTTCAAATAGAAGCAATATTAATAAAAACGAATAATAAAAATTCGTCGTTTTATGCTGTTTTACGCGTTAAAACGCAGATTAAAGCTCAAAACGCTGTTTTGCTAAAATAAGCATTTTCAAGCTTTTAGATCGTTGAAATCGTTCAAATAGAGCAATAAATAAAAACGAATAATAAAATTCGTCGTTTTATGCTGTTTTACGCGTTAAAACGCAGATTAAAGCTCAAACGTGCTGTTTTGCTAAAATAAGCATTTTCAAGCATTTTAGATCGTTGAAATCGTTCAAATAGACGCAATAAAAAAAAACGAATAATAAAAATTTCGTCGTTTTATGCTGTTTTACGCGTTAAAACGCAGAATAAAGCTCAAAACGTGCTGTTTTGCTAAAATAAGCATTTTCAAGCATTTTAGATCGTTGAAATCGTTCAAATAGAAGCAATATTAATAAAAAACGAATAATAAAAATTTCGTCGTTTTTATGCTGTTTTACGAGTTAAAACGCAGATTAAGCTCAAAACGTGCTGTTTTGTTAAAATAAGCATTTTCAAACATTTTAGATCGTTGAAATCGTTCAATAGAAGCTATTAATAAAAACGAATAATAAATCGTCGTTTTATGCTGTTTTACACGTTAAAACGCAGATTAAAGCTCAAAACGTGCTGTTTTGCTAAAATAAGCATTTTCAAGCATTTTAGATCGTTGAACGTTCAAATAGACGCAATATTAATAAAAACGAATAATAAAAATTTTGTCGTTTTTATGCTGTTTTACGCGTTAAAACGCAGATTAAAGCTCAAAACGTGCTGTTTTGCTAAAATAAGCATTTTCAGCATTTTAGATCGTTGAAATCGTTCAATAGACGCAATAAAAATAAAAACGAATAATAAAAATTTCGTCGTTTTATGCTGTTTTACGCGTTAAAACGCATAAAGCTCAAACGTGTTTTGCTAAAATAAGCATTTTCAAGCATTTGATCGTTGAATCGTTCAAATAGACCAATTAATAAAACGAATAATAAAAATTTGTCGTTTTATGTGTTTTACGGTTAAACGCAGATTAAAGCTCAAACGTGCTGTTTTGTAAAATAAGCATTTTCAAGCATTTTAGATCGTTGAAATCGTTCAAATAAACATATTAATAAAAACGAATAATAAAAATTCGTCGTTTTATGCTGTTTTACGGTTAAAACGCAGATTAAAGTCAAACGTGCGCTGT
>NW_027047818.1:0-12561 GCF_025399875.1 Dalotia coriaria | reverse complement strand
ATTAGCTTCTATTTGAACGATTTCAACGATCTAAAATGCTTGAAATGTATTTAGCAAAACAGCACGTTTTGAGTTTAATCTGCTTTTAACGCGTAAACAGCATAAAAACGACGAATTTTTGTTATTCGTTTTGAATATTGCGTCTATTTAACGATTTCAACGATCTAAAATGCTTGAAAATGCTTATTTTGCAAAAGCACGTTTGAGCTTTAATCTGCGTTTAACGCGTAAACAGCATAAAACGACGAAATTTTTATTATTGTTTTTATTTTATTGCGTCTATTTGAACGATTTCAACGATCTAAAATGCTTGAAAATGCTTATTTTCCCAAAAAGTTTTGAGTTATTCTGCGTTTTAACGCGTAAAACAGCATAAAACGACAAAATTTTTTTATTATTCGTTTTTATTAATATTGCGTCTATTTGAACGATTTCAACGATCAAAAAATGCTTGAAAATGTTATTTTAGCAAAACAGCACGTTTTGAGTTTTAATCTGCGCTTTTAACGCGTAAAACAGCATAAAAACGACGAATTTTTATTATTATTTTTTTATTAATATTGCTTCTATTTGAACGATTTCAACGATCTAAAATGCTTGAAAATGCTTATTTTGTCAAAACAGCACGTTTTGAGCTTTAATCTGCGTTTTAACGCGTAAAACAGCATAAAAACGACGAATTTTTTATTATTCGTTTTTATTAATATTGCTTCTATTTGAACGATTTCAATGATCTAAAACGCTTGAAAATGCTTATTTTAGCAAAACAGCACGTTTTGGTTTTAATCTGCGTTTCAACGCGTAAACAGCATAAAAACGACGAATTTTTTATTATTCGTTTTTATTAATATTGCGCCCCATTTGAACGATTTCAACGATCTAAAATGCTTGAAAATGCTTATTTTAGCAAAACAGCACGTTTTGAGCTTTAATCTGCGTTTTAACGCGTAAACAGCATAAAAACGACGAATTTTTATTATTCGTTTTTATTAATATTGCTTCTATTTGAACGATTTCAACGATCTAAAATGCTTGAAAATGCTTATTTTAGCAAAACAGCAAGTTTTGAGCAGTATTCTGCGTTTTAACGCGTAAAACAGCATAAAACGACGAAATTTTTATTATTTGTTTTTATTAATATTGCGTCTATTTGAACGATTTCCAACGATCAAAAAATGTTTGAAAATGCTTATTTTAGCAAAACAGCACGTTTTGAGTTTTTAATCTGCGTTTTAACGCGTAAAACAGCATAAAAATGACGAATTTTTTATTATTCCGTTTTTTATTAATATTGCTCTATTTAAACGATTTCAACGATCTAAAATGCTTAAAAAATGCTTATTTTAGCAAAACAGCACGTTTTGAGCTTTAATCTGCGTTTTAACGCGTAAAACAGCATAAAAACGACGAAATTTTTATTATTCGTTTTATTAATATTGTTTCTATTTGAAACGATTTCAACGATCTAAAATGCTTGAAAATGCTTATTTTAGAAAAAACAGCACTTTTTGAGTTTAATCTGCGTTTTAACGCGTAAAACAGCATAAAACGACAAATTTTTTTATTATTCGTTTTATTAATATTGCGTCTATTTGAACGATTTCAACGAGCTAAAATGCTTGAAAATGCTTATTTTAGCAAAACAGCACGTTTTGAGTTTTAATCTGCGTTTTAACGCGTAAACAGCATAAAAACGACGAATTTTTATTATTCTTTTTTATTAATTGCTTCTATTTTGAACGATTTCAAGGGATCTAAAATGCTTGAAAATGCTTTTTTTAGCAAAACAGCACGTTTTGAGTTTTTAATCTGCGTTTTAACGCGTAAAACAGCATAAAACGACGAATTTTTATTATTCGTTTTTATTAATATTGCGTCTATTTGAGCGATTTCAACGATCTAAATGCTTCAAAATGCTTATTTTAGCAAAAAGCACGTTTTGAGCTTTAATCTGCGTTTTAACGCGTAAAACAGCATAAAACGACGAATTTTTTATTATTCGTTTTTTATTAATATTGCTTATTTGAACGATTTCAACGATCTAAAATGCTTGAAAAGCTTATTTTAGCAAAACAGCACGTTTTGAGCTTTAATCTGTTTTTTAACGCGTAAACAGCATAAAACGACGAAATTTTTATTATTCGTTTTTATTAATATTGCTTCTATTTGAACGATTTCAACGATCTAAAATGCTTGAAAATGCTTATTTTAGCAAGACAGCACTTTTTGAGTTTTTAATCTGCGTTTTAACTCGTAAAACAGCATAAAACGACGAAATTTTTATTATTCGTTTTATTAATATTGCGTCTATTTGAACGATTTCACGATCTAAAACGCTGAAAATGCTTATTTTAGCAAAACAGCACGTTTTGAGTTTTTAATCTGCGTTTTAACGCGAAAAACAGCAAAAAAAGACAAATTTTTATTATTCGTTTTTTTTTAAATTGCCATTTAAACGATTTCAACGATCTAAAATGTTTAAAATGCTTATTTTAGCAAAACAGCACGTTTTGAGTTTAATCTGCTTTTTTAACGCAAAACAGCATAAAAACGACGAATTTTTATTATTCGTTTTATTAATATTGTTTTTTTTGAACGATTTCAACGATCTAAAAATGCTTGAAAATGTTATTTTGCAAAAAACCTTTTTGAGTTTAAATTGCGTTTTAACGCGTAAAACAGCATAAAAACGACAAATTTTTTTATTATTCGTTTTTATTAATATTCGTCTATTTGAACGATTTTAACGATCTAAAATGCTTGAAAATGCTTATTTTAAAGCAAAACAGCACATTTTCAGCTTTAATCTGCGTTTAACGCGTAAAACAGCATAAAAATGAAGAATTTTATTATTCGTTTTTATTAATATTGCTTCTATTTAAACGATTTCAACGACATCTAAAAATGCTTGAAAATGCTTTATTTTAAAGCAAAAACAGCACGTTTTGAAAGCCTTAATCTGCGTTTTAACGCGTAAAACAGCATAAAAACGACGAATTTTTTGTTATTCGTTTTTAATAATATTGCTTCTATTTGAACGATTTTCAACGACTCAAAAATGCTGCGCTTATTTTTAGCAAAACAGCACGTTTTGAGTTTTAATCTGCGTTTGAACGCGTAAAACAGCATAAAACGACGGTGTTCTTTTTATTATTCGTTTTTATTAATATTGGTGCCCATTTGAACGATTTCAACGGTTAAAATGCTTGAAAATGCTTATTTTAGCAAAAACAGCAATGTTTTGAGCTTAATCTGCGTTTTAACGCGCGTAAAACAGCATAAAACGACGAATTTTTATTATTCGTTTTTATTAATATTGCTTCTATTTGAACGATTTCAACGATCTAAAAATGTTTTGAAAATGCTTATTTTAGCAAAACAGCACGCGGTGTTTTGAGCTTTAATCTGCGTTTTAACGCGTAAACAGCATAAAACGACGAATTTCTTTTATTATTCGTTTTATTAATATTGGCGCTTTATTTAAACGATTTCAACGATCTGCACGCTTCAAAATGCTTATTTTAGCAAAACAGCACGTTTTGAGCTTCTAATCTGCGTTTTAACGTCGCGTAAAACAGCATAAAAACGACGAATTTTTTTGTATTATTCGTTTTTTTATTAATATTGCTTCTATTTGAACGTATTCAACGATCTAAAATGCTTGAAATGCTTATTTTAGCAAAAACAGCAATGTGTTTTGAGCTTTAATCTGCTTTTTAACGCGTAAAAACAGCATGTAAAAACGACGAAATTTTTATTATTCGTTTTTATTAATATTGCTTCTATTTGAACGATTTCAACGATCTAAAAATGCTTGAAAAATGCTTTATTTTAAGCAAGACAGCACGTTTGAGCTTTAATCTGCGTTTTAACGCGTAAAAACAGCAGCATGCCAAAAACGACGAATTTTTATTATTCTGTTTTTATTAATATTGCGTCTATTTGAACGATTTCAACGATCTAAAAATGCTTGAAAATGCTTATTTCCAGCAAAAAACAGCACGTTTTTGAGCTTTAATCAGCGTTTTAACGCGTAAAACAGCATAAAAACGACGAAATTTTATTATTCGTTTTTATTAATATTGCGTCTATTTGAACGATTTCAACGATCTAAAACGGCTTGAAAATGCTTATTTTAGCAAAAACAGCACGTTTTGAGTTTTAATCTGCGTTTAACGCGTAAAAACAGCATAAAAAAACGACGAATTTTTTTATTATTCGTTTTTATTAATATTACTTATATTTGAACGATTTCAACGATCTAAAAATGCTTGAAAATGCTTATTTTAGCAAAACAGCACGTTTTGCTTTTTAATCAGCGTTTTAACGCGTAAAAACAGCATAAGAACGACGAAATCTTTTGTTATTATCTGCTTTATTAATATTGCGTCTATTTGAACGATTTCAACGATCTAAAATGCTTTGAAATTGCTTATTTTAGCAAAAACATAATGCTTAGAGTTTTAACTGCGTTTTAACGCGTAAAAACAAAGCATAAAAAACGACGAATTTTATTACCTGTTTTTATTAATATTGCTTCTATTTGAACGATTTCAACGATTCAAAATGCTTGAAAATGTGCTTATTTTAGCAAAACAGTTAATGTTTTATTTTTAATCTGCGTTTTAACGGGCAAACAGCATAAAAACGACGATTTTTTATTATTCGTTTTTATTAATATTGCGTCTATTTGAACGATTTCAACGGATCTAAAATGCTTGAAAATGCTGGTTTTAAGCAAAAATGCGCACGATTTGAGTTTTAATCTGCGTTTTAATGCGTAAAAACAAAGCATAAAAAAACGACGAAATTTTTATTATTCGTTTTTATTAATATTGCGCCCATTTGAACGATTTCAACGATCTAAAAATGCTTAAAAAATGCTTATTTTTAGCAAAAAAAACAGCACGTTTTTGAGCTTTATTTTGCGTTTTAACGCGTAAAACAGCATAAAAACGACGAAATTCTTATTATTCGTTTTTATTTTATTGCGTCTATTTTGAACGATTTCAACGATCTAAAATGCTTGAAAAATGCTTATTTTAGCAAAACAGCACGTTTTTTGAGCTTTATTCTGCGTTTTAACGCGTAAAACAGCATAAAGTCGACGAAATTTCTTTTGGCTATTCGTTTTTATTAATATTGCGTCTATTTAAACGATTTCAACGTACCCAAAATGCTTGAAAATGCTTATTTTAGCAAAACAGTACGTTTTGAGCTTTAATCTGCGTTTTAACGCGTAAAACAGCATAAAATGACGAATTTTTTATTATTCGTTTTTATTAATATTGCTTCTATTTAAACGATTTAAACGATCTAAAATGCCTGAAAATGCTTTTATTTTAGCAAAAACACCACGTTTTGAGCTTTAATCTGCGTTTTAACGCGTAAAAACAGCATAAAAAACGACGAATTTTTATTATTCGTTTTTTATTAATATTGCGTTTTATTTGAACGATTTCAACGATCTAAAAATGCTTGAAGTATCGCTTTTATTTTTAGCAAAAACAGTACGTTTTGAGTTTTAATCTGCGTTTTAACGCGTAAAACAGCATAAAATGACGATTTTTTATTATTCGTTTTATTAATATTGCTTCTATTTGAACGATTTCAACGATCTAAAAATGCTTGAAAATGTTATTTTAGCAAAACAGCACGTTTGAGCTTTAATCTTCGTTTTAACGCGTAAAACAGCATAAAAAAACGACGAATTTTTATTATTCGTTTTTATTAATATTGCGTTTATTTGAACGATTTCAACGATCTAAAAATGCCGTTCTTATTTTAGCAGAACAGCACGTTTTGAGTTTTAATCTGCGTTTTAACGCGTAAAACAGCATATAAAACGACGAAATTTTACATTATTCGTTTTACACATTATTGCTTCTATTTTGAACGATTTCAACGATCTAAAATGCTTCAAAATGCTTATTTTAGCAAAAACAGCACGATTTTGAGTGCTTTTTAATCTGCGTTTTATCGCGTAAAACAGCATAAAACGACGAAATTTTTATTATTCGTTTTTATTAATATTGCGTCTATTTCTCTGAACGATCGACTCCAAAATGCTTGAAAATGGCTTTCAGCGCAAAACAGCACGTGCTTTAATTCGCGTTTTAACGCGTAAAACGGCAAAATGCTTTGCGTATTACCAGCGTTAAGCAACGTTTTTGAGCTTTAAATCTTTGCTCAACGCGTAAAACAGTAATAAAAAATTACTTTTAAATTTTTATTATTCGTTTTTATTAATATTGTTTTACTTAAACGATTTCAACGATCTAAAATGCTTGAAAATGTTTACTTTTAAAACAGCAACATTTTATTTAACGCGTTTTAACGCGTAAAACAGCATAAAACGACGAATTTTTATTATTCGTTTTATTAATATTGCTTCATTTGAACGATTTCAACGATCTAAAATGCTTGAAAATGCTTATTTTAGCAAACAGCACGTTTTGAGCTTTAATCTGCGTTTTAACGCGCAAAATGCGTTAATAAAAACGAACGAAATTTTTATCATTCCGTTTTTATTAATATTGCGTCTATTTTGAACGATTTCAACCATCTAAAAAATGCTTGAAAATGCTTATTTTAGCAAAACAGCACGTTTTGAGCTTTTAATCTGCGTTTTAACGCGCGTAAAACAGCATAAAAACGACGAATTTTTTTATTATTCGTTTTATTAATATTGCTTCTATTTGAAACGATTTCAACGATCGTCGCTTGTGTACCAGTTATTTTAGCAAAACAGCACGTTTTGAGCTTTAATCTGCGTTTTAACGCGTAAAACAGCATGTAAAACGACGAATTTTGTATTATTCGTTTTTATTAATATTGCGTCTATTTGAACGATTTCAACGATCTAAAAATGCTTGAAAATGTGCTTATTTTAGCTAAACAGCATCGTTTTGAGCTTTAATCTGCGCTCTTCTTTAACGGCAAAACAGCATAAAAACGACGAATTTTATTATTTCAGTTTTTATTAATATTTCTCTATTTGAACGATTTCAACGATCTGCAATGCTTGAAAATGCATATTTTAGCAAAACAGCACGTTTTGAGCTGGCTCTGCGTTTTAACGCGTAAAACTGCATAAAAACGACGAAATTTTTATTATTCGTTTTTATTAATATTGCGGCCTATTTGAACGATTTCAACGATCTAAAAATGCTTTTGAAAATGCTTTATTTTAGCAAAACAGCACGTTTTGAGCTTTAATCTCAGTTTAAACGCCGCATGTTCCACCGTTCTTTGGCCCGCCTTTTTATTTTGGCCAGCCCGGCCGGAAACGTGATTTCCCCAACCGACCAAAACGCTGGTACCATTTTGCCAAACAGCACGTTTTGTTTCAACCGCGCTTCAACGCAAAACAAGCGCGTCCAATAAATTTTTATTATTCGCTCTGTATTAATATTGCTTCTATTTTGAAACGATTTCAACGATCTAAAATGCTTGAAAATGCTTATTTTAGCAAAAACAGCACGTGATTTGAGCTTAATCTGCGTTTTAACGCGTAAACAGCATAAAAACGACGAAATTTTATTATTCGTTTTTAATATTGCGTCTATTTCCAATCGCATTTCAACGATCTAAAATGCTTGAAAATGCTTATTTTGTGCTTAAAACAGCACGTTTTGAGCTTTATTCTGCGTTTTAACGCGTAAAAACAGCATAAACGACGACATTTTTATTATTCGTTTTTATTTTTATTGCGTCTATTTGAACGATTTCCTGCACCGATCTAAAATGCTTGAAAATTTTATTTTAGCAAAACAGCACGTTTTGAGCTTTAATCTGCGTTTTAACGCGTAAAACAGCATATAAAACGACGAATTTTATTATCGGTTTTTATTAATATTGCTTCTATTTTGGAACGATTTCCAACCATCTGCTTGAAAATGCTTATTTTAAAACAGCACGTTTTGAGCTTTTAATCTGCGTTTTAACGCGCGTAAAACAGCATAAAAACGACGAAATTCTTTATTATTCGCTTCTTATTAATATTGCGTCTATTTGAACGATTTCCAAACCATTCTTAAAAAATGCTTGAAAATGCCGGTTTGAAAGCAAAAACAAAGCACGTTTTATTTTAGTCTGCGTTTAACGCGTAAAAACAAGCATAAAAAACGACGAATTTTTATTATTCGTTTTATTAATATTGCTTCTATTTTGAACTTGATTTCAACGATCTAAAATGCTTGAAAATGCTTATTTAACGAAACAGCACGTTTTGAGCTTTAATCTGCGTTTAACTCGTAAAACAGCATAAAAAACGATGAATTTTTATTATTCGTTTTTATTAATATTATTGCTTCTATTTGGAACGATTTCAACGATCTAAAATGCTTGAAAATGCTTATTTTAGCAAAACAGCACGTTTCTTTAATCTGCGTTTTTAACGCGCTAAACAGCATAAAAACGACGAATTTTTTATTATTCGTTTTTATTAATATTGCTTCTATTTGAACGATTTCAACGATCTAAAATGCTTGAAAATGATTATTTTAGCAAAACAGCACGTTTGAGCTTTAATCTGCGTTTTAACGCGTAAAACAAAGCATAAAAACGACGAATTTTTTATTATTCGTTTTTATTAATATTGCGTCTATTTGAACGATTTCAACGATCTAAAATGCTTTGAAAATGCTTATTTTAGCAAAACAGCACGTTTTGAGCTTTAATCAGCGTTTTAACGCGTAAAAACAGCATAAAAACGACGAAATTTTTATTATTCGTTTTGGTTTAATATTGCGTCTATTTTGAACGATTTCAACGATCTAAAAATGCTTGAAAATGCTTATTTTAACAAAACAGCACGTTTTGAGTTTTAATCTGCGTTTTAACGCGTAAAACAGCATAAAAACGACGAATTTTTTATTATTCGTTTTTATTAATATTGCTTCTTATTTGAACGATTTCAACGATCTAAAATGCTTGAAAATGCTATTTTAGCAAAACAGCACGTTTTGAGCTTTAATCTGCGTTTTAACGCGTAAAACAGCATAAAACGACGAATTTTTATTATTCGTTTTTATTAATATTGCGTCTATTTGAACGATTTCAACGATCTAAAATGCTTGAAAATGCTTATTTTAGCTGTAAACAGCACGTTTGAGCTTTAATTCGCGTTTTAACGCGTAAAACAGCATAAAAGTCTGACGAATTTTTATTGTCTCGTTTTTATTTAATATTTCTTCTATTTGAACGATTTCAACGATCAAAAATGTTGAAAATGCATATTTTGAAGCAAAACAGCATGCTGAGTTTTTATTCTGCGTTTTAACGCGTAAAAACTGCATAAAAACGACTTAGAAATTTTTATTATTCGTTTTTATTAATATTGCGTCTATTTGGAAATCCGTGATTTCAACGATCTAAAATGCTTGAAAAATGCTTGCTCAGTAAAACAGCAACAGCTTTTGAGTTTTTAATCTGCGTTTAACGCGTAAAACAGCATAAAACGACGAAATTTTTATTATTCGTTTTATTTTATTGCGTCTATTTGAAATCACTTCAACGATCTAAAAATGCTTGAAAATGCTTATTTTAGCAAAACAGCACGTTTTGAGTTTTTAATCGCGTTTAACGCGTAAAACAGCATAAAACGACAAATTTTTATTATTCGTTTTGTATTAATATTGCTTCTATTTGAACGATTTCAACGATCTAAAATGCTTGAAAATTTTATTTTAGCAAAACAGCACGATTTGAGCTTTAACTGCGTTTTAACGCGTAAAAACAGCATAAAACGACGAAATTTTTTATTATTCGTTTTTTTTTTAATATTGCGTCTATTTGAACGATTTCAACGATCTAAAAATGCTTGAAAATGCTTTATTTTAAAGCAAAACAGCACGTTTTGAGCTTTATTCTGCGTTTTAACGCGTAAAACAGCATAAAAACGACGCATTATTTTTATATTATTCGTTTTTATTTTATTGCGTCTATTTGAACGATTTCATCGATCTAAAATGCTTGAAAATGCTTATTTTAGCAAAACAGCACGTTTTGAGCTTTAATCTTCGCGGCCGCAAACGCGTGTTCAGCATATAAACGACGAATTTTATTATCCGTTTTTATTAATATTGCTTCTATTTGAACGATTTCAACGATCTAAAAATGCTTGAAAATGCTTATTTTAGCAAAGCACGTTTTATTTTAATCTGCGTTTTAACGCGTAAAACAGCATAAAAACGACGAAATTTTTATTATTCGTTTTATTAATATTGCGTCTATTTGAACGATTTCCAACGATCTAAAATGCTTGAAAATGCTTATTTTGTAGCAAAACAGCACGTTTTGAGCTTTAGTCTGCGTTTTTAACGCGTAAAACGCATAAAAAATCAATAAATTTTTGCTTATCGTTTTATTTAATATTACTTCTATTTGAACGATTTCAACGATTCAAAATGCTTGAAAATGCTTTATTTTAACGAAACAGCACGTTTTGAGCTTTAATCTGCGTTTTAACTCGTAAACAGCATAAAACGTGACGAATTTTTTTTATTATTCGTTTTTTTATTAATATTGCTTCTTCAAACGATTTCAACGATCTAAAATGCTTTTGAAAATGCGCTTATTTTGCTAAAAACAGCACGTTTTGAGCTTTTAATCTGCGTTTTAACGCTGTTAAACAAAAGCACATAAAACGACGAATCTTTTATTATTCGTTTTGCCAATATTGCTCTATTTTAACGACTTAACCCATCTAAAAATGCTTGCACGATTATTTTAGCAGCAAATGCCGGAGTTTTAATCTGCGTTTTAACGCGCAAACAGCATAAAACGACGAATTTTTTTTATTATTCGTTTTATTAATAATATTGCGTCTATTTTGGTAAACGATTTCAACGATCTAAAATGCTTGAAAATGCTTATTTTAAACAGCACGTTTTGAGTTTTAATCAGCGTGCCGCACGCAAAACAGCATAAAAAACGACGAAATTTTTATTATTCGTTTTTTATTAATATTGCGTCTATTTTAAACGTTATGATTAAACGGATTCCAAATGCTTGAAAATGCTTATTTTAACAAAACAGCACGTTTTGAGTTTTAATCTGCGTTTAACGCGTAAAACAGCATAAAAACGACGAATTTATTATTCGCCTTTTTAATAATACGTTTGGCCTTAAACCGATTTCAACGATCTAAATGCTTGAAAATGTTATTTCGTCGCAAACGCCGGTTTCAACTGCGCTCAAACGCCGGCACAAAAACCACTTTAAACTTGCCGACTTTAATAATACCGCCTGCCTGAACGATTTCAACGATTCAAAATGCTTGAAAATGCTTATTTTAGTTAAAACAGCATGTTTTGAGTAATCTGCGTTTTAACGCGTAAAACAGCATAAAAAACGACGAATTTTATTATTCATTTTTATTAATATTGCGTCTATTTGAACGTGATTTCAACGATCTAAAATGTTTGGGAAAATGCTTTTTTTTAGCAAAACGAAGTTTTGATTTTTTAAATCTGCGTTTTAACGGGGAAAAACAGCAAAAAAACCCCAAATTTTTTATTTTTCTTTTTTTATTAATATTGCTTCTATTTGAAGGGATTTCAACGATCTGAAATGTTTTTTAAAATGCTTATTTAAGCAAAACAGCACGTTTTGAGTTTTTAATCAGCGTTTTAACGGGGAAAAAACAGCATAAAACGACAAAATTTTTTTTATTATTCGTTTTTTTTAAATTTGCGTCTTTTTTGAACGATTTAAAACGATCAAAAAATGCTTAAAAATGCTTATTTTAGAAAAAAACAGCACTTTTTTGAGCTTTAATCGCTTTTTAACGCGTAAAAAAAGAAAAAAAAAACGACAAATTTTTTTATTATTCGTTTTTTATTAAAAATTTGCTTCTATTTAAAGGGATTTAACGATCTAAAATGCTTGAAAATGCTTTTTTTTTTTGGAAAAAACAGCACGTTTTGAGCTTTAATCTGGTTTTAACGCGAAAAAACAGCATAAAACACGAAATTTTTATTATTCGTTTTTATTAATATTGCTTCTATTTGAACGATTTCAACGTTTCAAAAATGCTTTTTTAAAAAATGCTTTATTTTAGAAAAACAGCACGTTTTGTTTTTTTAATCGGGTTTTAACGCGGAAAAAAAAGCAAAAAAACGACTTTTTTATTATTCTTTTTTTATTAATATTGCGTCTTTTTAAAAACGATTTCAACGATTTTAAAATGCTTAAAAATGTTTTTATTTTAGAAAAAAGGCACGATTTGAGTTTTAATCTGCGTTTTAACGCGAAAAACAGCAAAAAAAGACGAAATTTTTTATTATTCGTTTTTATTAATATTGCTTATATTTGAACGTTTTCCCAACGTTTCAAAATGCTTAAAAAAATGCTTTTATTTTGCAAAACAGCACGTTTTGAGTTTTAATCAGCGTTTTAACGCGTAAAACAGCATAAGAACGACGAAATTTTTTTTAAATTCGTTTTTATTTTTTGGCGTTTTATTTGAACGATTTTCCATCAAAAATGTTTTAAAATTTGTTTATTTTGGGAAAACAGCACGTTTAGAGTTTTTAATCTGCGTTTTAACGCGTAAAA
>NW_027047817.1:0-12566 GCF_025399875.1 Dalotia coriaria | reverse complement strand
CGCGTTGAAATCGTTTTAAATAGACGCAATAATAAATAAAAACGAATAATAAAATTTCGTCGTTTTATGCTGTTTTACGCGTTAAATCGCAGATTAAAGCTCAAAACGTGCTGTTTTGCTAAAATAAGCATTTTCAAGCATTGATCGTTGAAATCGTTCAAATAGAAGCATTATTAATAAAAACGAATAATAAAATTTCGTCGTTTTATGCTGTTTTACGCGTTAAAACGCAGATTAAAGCTCAAAACGTGCTGTTTTGCTAAAATAAGCATTTTCAAGCATTTTAGATCGTTGAAATCGTTCAATAGACGCAATATTAATAAAACGAATAATAAAAATTTCGTCGTTTTATGCTGTTTTACGGTTAAAACGCAGATTGAAGCTCAAAACGTGCTGTTTTGCTAAAATAAGCATTTTCAAGCATTTTAGATCGTTGAAATCGTTCAAATAGAAGCAATATTAATAAAAACGAATAATAAAAATTTGTCGTTTTTATGTTGTTTTACGCGTTAAACGCAGATTAAAAGCTCAAAACGTGCTGTTTTGCTAAAATAAGCATTTTCAAGCATTTTAGATCGTTGAAATCATTCAAATAGACGCAATAAAATAAAAACGAATAATAAAATTTCGTCATTTTATGCTTGTTTTACGCGTTAAAACGCAGAATAAAGCTCAAAACGTGCTGTTTTGCTAAAATTAGCATTTTCAAGCATTTTAGATTGCTGAAATCGTTCAAATAGAAGCAATATTAATAAAAACGAATAATAAAAATTCGTCGTTTTATGCTGTTTTACGCGTTAAAACGCAGATTAAAGCTCAAAACGTGCTGTTTTGCTAAAATAAGCATTTTCAAGCATTTTAGATCGTTGAAATCGTTCAAATAGACTCCAATATTAATAAAAACGAATAATAAAAATTTCGTCGTTTTATGCTGTTTTATGCGTTAAAACGCTGATTAAAGCTCAAAACGTGCTGTTTTGCTAAAATAAGCATTTTCAAGCATTTTAGATCGTTGAAATCGTTCAAATAGACGCAATATTAATAAAAACGAATAATAAAATTCGTCGTTTTATGCTGTTTTACGCGTTAAAACGCAGATTACAGCTCAAAACGTGCTGTTTTGCTAAAATAAGCATTTTCAAGCCATTTTAGATCGCTAAAAATCATTCAAATAGAAGCAATATTAATAAAAACGAATAATTAAAATTTCGTCGTTTTATTATGCTGTTTACGCGTTAAAACGCAGATTAAAGCTCAAAACGTGCTGTTTTGCTAAAATAAGCATTTTCAAGCATTTTAGATCATTGAAATCGTTCAAATAGAAGCAATATTAATAAAAACGAATAATACAAAATTCGTCGTTTTTATGCTGTTTTACGCGTTAAAACGCAGATTAAAAGCTCAAACGTGCTGTTTTGCTAAAATAAGCATTTTCAAGCATTTTAGATCGTTGAAATCGTTCAAATTATACGCAATATTAATAAAAACGAATAATAAAATTTCGTCGTTTTATGCTGTTTTACGCGTTAAAACGCAGAATAAAGCTCAAAACGGCTGTTTTGCTAAAATAAGCATTTTCAAGCATTTTAGATCATTGAAATCGTTCAAATAGAAGCAATATTAATAAAAACGAATAATAAAAATTCGTCGTTTTATGCCGTTTTACGCGTTAAAACGCAGATTAAAGCTCAAAACGTGCTGTTTTGCTAAAATAAGCATTTTCAAGCATTTTAGATCGTTGAAATCGTTCAAATAGACGCATAAAATAAAAACGAATAATAAAAAATTTCGTAGTTTTATGCTGTTTTACGCGTTAAAACGCAGAATAAAGCTCAAAACGTGCTGTTTTGCTAAAATAAGTACTTTTCAAGCATTTTAGATCGTTGAATCTTGCATTCAAATAGACGCAATAAAAATAAAAAACGAATAATAAAATTTCGTCGTTTTATGTTGTTCTTTACGCGTTAAAAACGCAGAATAAAAGCTCTCAAACGTGCTGTTTTGCTAAATTAGCATTTTCAAGCATTTTAGATTGTTGGAAATCGTTCAAATAGAAGCTACTATTAATAAAACGAATAATAAAAATTCGTCGTTTTATGCTGTTTTACGCGTTAAACGCAGATTAAAGCTCAAAACGTGCTGTTTTGCTAAAATAAGCATTTTCAAGCATTTTAGACGCCAAAATCGTTCAATAGACCCAATATTAATAAAAAACGAATAATAAAATTTCTGTCGTTTTATGCTGTTTTATGCGTTAAAAACGCTGATTAAAAGCTCAAAACGTGCTGTTTGCTAAAATAAGCATTTTCAAGCATTTTAGATCGCTGAAATCGTTCAACAGACGCAATACATAAAAAACGAATAATAAAAATTCGTCGTTTTATGCTGTTTTACGCGTTAAAACGCAGATTACAGCTCAAAACGCTGTTTTGCTAAAATAAGCATTTTCGCCATTTTAGATCGTTGAAATCATTCAAACAGAAGTACATTAATAAAAAACGAATAATAAAAAATTTCGTCGTTTTTATGCTGTTTTACGCGTTAAAACGCAGATTAAAGCTCAAAACGTGCTGTTTTGCAAAAAATAAGCATTTTCAAGAATTTTAGATCGTTGAAATCGTTTAAATAGAAGCAATATTAATAAAACGAATAAAAAAATTCGTCATTTTTATGCTGTTTTACGCGTTAAAACGTCGATAAAACTCAAAACGTTGTTTTGCAAAAATAAGCATTTTCAAGCATTTTAATTTAAATCGTTCAAACAGACGCAATTATAATAAAACGAATAATAAAATCTTCGTCGTTTTTATAGCTGTTTACGCGTTAAAACGCAGAATAAAGCTAAAACATGCTGTTTTGCTAAAATAAGCATTTTCAAGCATTTTAGATCGTTAAATGTTCAAATAGACGCAATAAAATAAAACGAATAAAAAAATTCGTCTTTAAAGGGGTTTTTGGTTAAAACGCAGATTAAAATTCAAAACGTCCCGTTTTGCTAAAATAAGCATTTTCAAGCATTTTAGATCGTTGAAATCGTTCAAATAGGCAAATTAATAAAAACGAATAAAAAAAAATTCGTCGTTTTATGCTTTTTTTACGCGTTAAAACGCAGATTAAAGCTCAAAACGTGCGGGTTTTGCAAAAATAAGCATTTTCCCCATTTTAGATCGGAAACCGTTTAAATAAAAGTTTATTAAAAAAAACGAAAAATTTAAAAATTCGTCATTTTTATGTTGTTTTACGCTTTAAAAACGGATTAAAGCTAAAAACGTGTTGTTTTGCAAAAATAAGCATTTCCACGCTTTTTGATCGTTGAAATCGTTCAAAAGAGGGAAATTATTAATAAAAACGAATAAAAAAATTTCCCTTTTTCTTTTTTATGCTGTTTTACGCGTTAAAACGCAGATTAAAGCTCAAAACGTGCTGTTTTGCTAAAATAAGCTTTTTCCCCTTTTTAGATCTTTTGAAACGTTCAAATAAAAGTAAATTAAAAAAAAACGAATAAAAAAAAAATTCGTCGTTTTATGGGGTTTTCCCGCGTTAAAACGCAGATTAAACCCTCAAACGTGCTGTTTTGCTAAAATAAGCATTTTCAAGCATTTTAGATCGTTGAAATCGTTCAAATAGAGGGCCAAAAAAATAAAAACGAAAAATTTAAAAATTTTGGTTTTATGCGTTTTACGCTTTAAAAACGCAGAATAAAGCTCAAACGGCTGTTTTGCTAAAAAAGCATTTTCAAGCTTTTTTAGATCTTTGGGAAATGTTCAAATAGAGGGCAATATTAAAAAAAACGAATAAAAAAAAATTTCCCTCCGTTTTATGCTGTTTTACGCGTTAAAACGCAGATTAAAGCGGCTGTTTTCAAAATAAGCATTTTCAAGCTTTTTAAATCGTTGAAATGTTTAAATAGAACCCAATATTAAAAAAAACGAATAAAAAAATTTTCGTCTTTTTTATGTTGTTTTACGCGTTAAAACGCAGAATAAAACCCTCAAAACGGTTTGTTTTGCTAAAATAACATTTTCAGGCTTTTTTAGATCGTTGAAACGTTCAAAAGAAGCAATATTAAAAAAAAACGAATATGAAAAATTTCGTCGTTTTATGCTGTTTTACGGTTTAAAAAACGCAGTTTAAAAAGCTCAAAAGGGCTGTTTTGCTAAAAATCAATTTTTAAGAATTTTATATCGTTGAAATCTTTTTAAAAGAAGCAAATATTAAAAAAAAACGAATAAAAAAAAATTCGTCATTTTTATTGTTTTAGGGTTAAAACGCAGTTTAAAAAAACTAAAAACGTGTTTTTTTTGCTAAAATAAGATTTTCAAGAAGGATCGTTTAAATCGTTCAAACAGACCCCAAAATTTAAAAAAAACAAATTTAAAAAAACCCCTTCCGTTTTATGTTGTTTTTACGCGTTCGCTGATTAAACCCTCAAAAGGGCTGTTTTGCTAAAAAAAAGCATTTTCAAGCATGTTTTACGCGTTAAAACGCAGAAAAAAAGCTAAAAACATGCTTTTTTTGCTAAAATAAGCATTTTCAAGCTTTTTAGATCGTTAAAAATCGTTCAAATAGACCCCAATTTAAAAATAAAACGAATAAAAAAATTTCGTCTTTTTTATGCTGTTTTAGGGTTAAAACGGAAAAAAAAAGGGCTGGCTAAAAAAGCATTTTCAAGCTTTTTTAGATCGGGGAAATCGTTCAAATAGGGGCAAATTATTAAAAAAAACGAATAATAAAAATTGTCGTTTTTTATGGTTTTACGCTTTAAAAACGGGGGGGATTAAAAGTTTAAAAAGGGCTTTTTTTGCTAAAATAAGCATTTTCTCCCTTTTTTGGATCGTTAAAATGCCCCAACAGACGCAATATTAAAAAAACGAATAAAAAAAAATTTCGTCTTTTTTATGCTTTTTTAGGGTTAAAACGCTGATTAAAAGCTCAAAACGTGCTGTTTTGCAAAAATAAGCATTTTCAAGCATTTTGGGATCGTCGAAATCGTTCAAATATACGCAATATTAAAAATAAACAAATTTAAAAAAAAACCCCGCCGTTTTATGCTGTTTTACGCTTTAAAAAACGCAGATTAAAGCTAAAAACGTGCTGTTTTGCTAAAAATAAGCATTTTCAAGCATTTTAGATCATTGAAATCGTTCAAATAGAAGCAATATTAATAAAACGAATAATAAAAATTGTCGTTTTATGCTGTTTACGTGCGTTAAAACGCAGATTAAAGCTCAAAACGTGCTGTTTTGCTAAAATAAGCATTTTCAAGCATTTTTAGATCGTTGAATCGTTCAAATAGACGCAATAAAATAAAAAAAACGAATAATAAAAATTTCGTCGTTTTATACTGTTTTACGCGTTAAAACGCAGAATAAAGCTCAAACGTGCTGGGTTTTGCTAAAATAAAGCATTTTCAAGACGAAATGCTGAAATCGTTCAACAGACGCAATATTAATGGCAAAAAAACGAATACCGTACCCCCGTCGTTTTTATGTTGTTTTACGCGTTAAAACGCAGATTAAAGTGCGCTGTTTTGCTAAAATAAGCATTTTCAAGCATTTTAGATCGTTGAAATCGTTTAAATAGAAGCAATACAATAAAAACGAATAATAAAAATTCGTCATTTTTATGCTGTTTACGCGTTAAAACGCAGATTAAAAACTCAAACGTGCTGTTTTGCTAAAATAAGCATTTTCAAGCATTTTAGATCGTTTAAACGCCCGTAAACAGACGCAATATTAATAAAAACGAATAATAAAAATTTCGTCGTTTTATGCTGTTTTACGCGTTAAAACGGGCAGAATAAGCTCAAAACATGCTGTTTTGCTAAAATAAGCATTTTCAAGCATTTTAGATCGCTGAAATCGTTCAAATATCGCAATAAAAATAAAAACGAATAATAAAAATTCCCCGTCGTTTTTATGCCGTTTTTACGCGTTAAAACGCAGATTGCACCAAAAACGTGCTGTTTTGCTAAAATAAGGTTTTCAAGCATTTTAGATCGTTGAAATCGTTCAAATAGAAGCATTAATAAAACGAATAATAAAATTTCGTCGTTTTATAAAGGTTTTACGCGTTAAAACGCATTAAAGCTCAAAACGTGCTGTTTCGTTAAAACAAGCATTTTCAA
The DNA here is from genome assembly GCF_025399875.1 of Dalotia coriaria. Lineage (NCBI taxonomy): Eukaryota > Metazoa > Arthropoda > Insecta > Coleoptera > Staphylinidae > Dalotia > Dalotia coriaria. The sequence goes on along the minus strand of NW_027047817.1, from coordinate 6,439 downwards.
GCATTTAGATCGTTGAAATCGTTTAAATAGAAGCAATATTAAAAAACGAATAATAAAAAATTCGTCATTTTATGCTGTTTTACGCGTTAAAACGCAGATTAAAGCTCAAAACGTGCTGTTTGCTAAAATAAGCATTTTCAAGCATTTTAGATCGTTAAAACCGTTCAAATAGAAGCAATATTAAAAAAAACGAATAAAAAAAAAATTCGTCGTTTTTTTTTCCCGTTTTACGCTTTAAAAACGCTGTTTAAAAACCCCAAAAACGTGCTGTTTTGCAAAAAATAAGCTTTTTCAAGCATTTTGACGCCAAAATCGTTCAAATAGACGAAATTATTAAAAAAAACGAATAAAAAATTCATCGTTTTATGTTGTTTTAGGGTTAAACGCAGATTAAAGCTAAAAACGTGTTTTGTTTAAAATAAGCTTTTTCAAGCATTTTGGGATCGGGGAAATCGTTAAAACAGAAGCAAATTAATAAAAACGAATAAAAAAAAATTTCGTCGTTTTATGCTTTTTTACCGTTAAAAACGCAGTTTAAAAACCCTAAAAACGTGCTGTTTTGGCAAAATAAGCATTTTCCCATTTAGATCGTTGAAACTTTCCCCAAATAGAAGCAATATTAAAAAAAAAAACAAAAAAAAATTCGTCTTTTTTATGCTTTTTTACGCTTTAAAAACGCAGTTTAAAAAGCCAAAACGTGCTGTTTTGCTAAAATAAGCATTTTCGCTTTTAGACTTTGGGAAATGTTCAAATAGAAGAATTTTTAAAAAAAACGAATAATAAAATTTCGTCTTTTTTAAAAGCTTTTTTTACGCTTTAAAAAACGCAGATTAAAGCTAAAAAACGTCCCTTTTTTGGGTTAAAATAAGCATTTTCGCATTTTAGACTTGAAATGTTCAAATGGGAAGAAATATTAAAAAAACGAAAAAAAATTTTTTAAAATTTTTTTATGCTGTTTTACGCGTTAAATCGCAGTTTAAAAAGCTCAAAGGGCTTTTTTGCTAAAAATAAGCATTTTCAAGCATTTTGATCGTTGTTCGTTTAAATAGAAAATATTAAAAAAACGAATAAAAAAAAATTCGTCTTTTTGTTGTTTTACGCGTTAAAACGCAAAAAGGTTTCCAAAAAGTGCTTTTTTGGGTCTAAAATAAGCATTTTCAAGAATTTTAGATCGTTGAAATCGTTTAAATAGAAGCAATATTAATAAAACGAATAAAAAAAATTCGTCATTTTTATGCTGTTTTACGCGTTAAAACGCAGATTAAAGCTCAAACGTGCTGTTTTGCTCAAAATAAGCATTTTCAAGCATTTTAGATCATGAAATCGTTCAAATAGAAGCAATATTAATAAAAACGAATAATAAAAAATTCGTCGTTTTATGCTGTTTTACGCGTTAAAACGCAGATTAAAGCTCAAAACGTGCTGTTTTGCTAAAATAAGCATTTTCAAGCATTTTAGATCGTTGAAATCGTTCAAATAGACGCAATAAAATAAAAACGAATAATAAAAATTTCGTCGTTTTATGCTGTTTTACGCGTTAAAACACAGAATAAAGCTCAAAACGTGCTGTTTTGCTAAAATAAGCATTTTTCAAGCATTTTAGATCGTTGAAATCGTTCAAATAAACGCAATATTAATAAAAACGAATAATAAAAATTTCGTCGTTTTATGCTGTTTTACGCGTTAAAACGCAGATTAAAAGCTCGAAACGTGCTGTTTTGCTAAAATAAGCATTTTCAAGCATTTTAGATCGTTGAAATCGTTCAAATAGAAGCAATATTAATAAAAACGAATAATAAAAATTCGTCGTTTTATGCTGTTTTTACGCGTTAAAACGCAGATTAAAAGCTCAAACGTGCTGTTTTGCTAAAAATAAGCATTTTCAGGCATTTTAGATCGTTGAAATCGTTCAAATAGACGCAATATTAATAAAAACGAATAATAAATTCGTCGTTTTATGCTGTTTTACGCGTTAAAACGCTGATTAAAGCTCAAAACGTGCTGTTTTGCTAAAATAAGCATTTTCAAGCATTTTAGATCGTTGAAATCGTTCAAACAGACGCAATATTAATAAAACGAATAATAAAAATTTCGTCGTTTTATGCTGTTTACGCGATAAAAAACGCAGATTGCTCAAAAACGTGCTGTTTTGCTAAAATAAGCATTTTCTACATTTTATCGCTGAAATCGTTCAAATAGACGCAATATTAATAAAAAAACGAATAATAAAAAATTTCGTCGTTTTATAAGCGTTTACGCGTTAAAACGCAGATTAAAGCGTGCTGTTTTGCTAAAATAAGCATTTTCGCCATTTTAGATCGTTGAAATCGTTTAAATAGAAGCAATATTAAAAACGAATAATAAAAAATTCGGCTTTATGCTGTTTTACGCGTTAAAAAAACGCAGATTAAAAACTCCAAAACGTGCTGTTTTGCTAAAATAAGCATTTTCAAGCATTTGTGACGTTTAAATCGTTCAAACAGCACGGCCATAATAAAAACGAATAATAAAATTTCCGTCGTTTTATGCTGCTTTTACGCGTTAAAACGCAGAATGCTTCTCCAAAAACATGCTGTTTTGCTAAAATACATTTTCAAGCATTTAGACGTTGAAATCGTTCAACAGACGCAATAAAATAAAACGAATAACAAAAATTTCGTCGTTTTTATGCTGTTTTACGCGTTAAAACGCAGATTGCAAAATTCAAAACGTGCTGTTTTGCTAAAATAAGCATTTTCAAGCATTTTAGATCGCTGGAAATCGTTCTTTCAGCCAGAAGCACATTATTAATAAAAAAAACGAATAACAAAAATTTCGTCGTTTTATGCTGTTTTACGCGTTAAAACGCGATTGCAAAGCTCAAACGCGCTGTTTTGCTAAAATAAGCATTTTCAAGCATTTTAGATCGTTGAAATCGCTTAAATAGAAGCAATATTAAAAAAAACGAATAATAAAAATTCCGTCATTTTATGCGCGTTTTACGCGTTAAACGCAGATTAAAGCTCAAAACGTGCTGTTTTGCTAAAATAAGCATTTTCAAGCATTTTAGATCGCTGAAAATCGTTCAAATAGAAGCAATATTAATAAAAAACGAATAAATAAAAAAAGCCTGCCGTTTTATGCTGTTTTTTACGCGTTAAAACGCTGATTAAAAGCCTTCAAACGTGCTGTTTTGCTAAAATAAGTATTTTCAAGCATTTTGCATCGTCGAAATCGCTCAAATAGACGCAATATAATAAAAACGAATAATGTAAATTCGTCGTTTTTATGCTGTTTTACGCGTTAAAACGCATTAAAAGCTCAAAACGTGCTGTTTTGCTAAAATAAGCATTTTCGCCATTTGTATCGCTGAAATGTTCAAATAGAAGCAATATAATAAAAACGAATAATAAAATTTCGCCGGTTTTATGCTGTTTTTACGCGTTAAATTCCGCAGATTAAAGCTCAAAACGTGCCGTTTTGCTAAAATAAGCATTTTCAAGCATTTTAGATCGTTGAAATCGTTTAAATAGAAGCAATATTAATAAAACGAATAATAAAAATTCGTCATTTTTATGCTGTTTTACGTTAAAACGCAGATTAAAGCTCAAACGTGCTGTTTTGCTAAAATAAGCATTTCAAGCATTTTAGATCGTTGAAATCGTGCAAATAGACGCCATTAATAAAAACGAATAATAAAATTTCGTCGTTTTATGCTGTTTTACGCGCTAAAACGTAGAATAAAGCTCAAACGTGCTGTTTTGCTAAAAATAAGCATATTCAAGCATTTTTAGATCGCTGGAAATTGTTCAAATAAACGCAATATTAATAAAAACGAATAATAAAAATGCCGTGTCGTTTTTATGCTGTTTTACGCGTTAAAATGCATTAAAAGCGCAAACGTGCTGTTTTGCTGCTAAAATAAGCATTTCTACATTTTAGATCGTTGAAATCGTTCAAATAGAAGCAATATTAATAAAAAACGAATACGTAAATTCGTCGTTTTATGCTGTTTTACGCGTTAAAGCGCAGATTAAAAGCTCAAACGTGCTGTTTGCTAGCCAATAAGCATTTTCAAGCATTTTAGATCGTTGAATCGTTCAAATAGACGCAATATTAATAAAAACGAATAATAAAAATTTCGTCGTTTTTTATGTTGTTTTACGCGTTAAAAACGCTGATTGCTCAAAACGCGCTTCGTTTGCTAAAATAAGCATTTTCAACCATTTTAGATCGTTGAAATCGTTCAAATAGACGCAATATTAATAAAAACAATTAATAAAATTGCCGTTTTATGCTGTTTTACGCGTTAAAACGCAGATTAAAAGCTCAAAACGTGTTATTTTGCTAAAATAAGCATTTTCAGGCATTTTAGATCGTTGAAATCGTTCAAATAGAAGCACATTAATAAAAAACGAATATGAAAAATTTCGTCGTTTTATGCCGTTTTACGCATTAAAACGCAGATTAAAGCTCAAAACGTGCTGTTTTGCTGCTAAAATAAGTATTTTCAAGCATTTTAGATCGTTGAAATCGTTTAAATAGAAGCTACCATTAATAAAAACGAATAATAAAAAATTCGTCATTTTATGCTGTTCTTACGCGTTAAAACGCAGATTAAAGGTCAAAACGTGCTGTTTTGCTAAAATAAGCATTTTCAAGCATTTGTGATCGTTGAAATCGTTCAAATAGACGCAATATTAATAAAAAACGAATAATAAAATTTCGTCGTTTATGCTGTTTTACGCGTTGCAAACGCAGATTAAAGTCAAACGTGCTGTTTGGCGCTAAAATAAGCATTTTCAAGCATTTTAGACTGAACTGTTCAAATAGAAGTAATATTAATAAAAAACGAATAATAAAAATCTGTCGTTTTTATGTTGTTTACGCGTTAAAACGCAGATTAAAGCTCAAAACGTGCTGTTTTGCTAAAATAAGCATTTTCAAGCATTTTAGACGTTGAAACGTTTAAATAGAAGCAATATTAATAAAAACGAATAATAAAAAATTCGTCATTTTTATGCCGTTTTACGCGTTAAAACGCAGATTAAAGCTCAAAACGTGCTGTTTTACAAAATAAGCATTTTCTAAGCATTTTAGATCGTTGAAATCGTGCAAATAGACGAAATATTAACAAAAACGAATAATAAAAATTTCGTCGTTTTGTATGCTGTTTTACGCGTTAAAACGCAGAATAAAAGCTCAAAAACGTGCTGTTTTGCTAAAATAAGCATATTCAAGCATTTTAGATCGCTGGAAATTCGTTCAAACAAACGCGAAGCCATAATAAAAAACGAATAATAAAAATGTCGTCGTTTTATGCTGGGTTTTACGCGTTAAAACGCAGATTAAAAGCCTCAAACGTGCTGTTTTGCTAAAATAAGTATTTTCAAGCATTTTAGACTGCTGAAATCGTTCAAATAGAAGCAATATTAATAAAAACGAATACCGGTGTAAATTCGTCGTTTTATGCTGTTTTACGCGTTAAAACGCAGATTAAAGCTCAAAACGTGTTGTTTTGCTAAAATAAGCATTTTCAAGCTTTTTAGATCGTTGAAATCGTTCAAATAGACGCAATAAAAAAATAAAAAACGAATAATAAAAATTTCGTCGTTTTATGCTGTTTTACGCGTTAAAAACAGGGAAAAAAAACCCTCAAAACGTGCTGTTTTGTTTGGGTTTTCAAGCATTTTAGATCGTTGAAATCGTTCAAATAAACGCAATATTAATAAAAACGAATAATAAAAATTTCGTCGTTTTTATGCTTTTTTACGCGTTAAAACGCAGATTAAAGCTCGAAACGTGCTGTTTTGCAAAAAATAAATTTTCCAAGATTTAGATCGGGGAAATTTGTTCAAATAGAATTTTAATATTAAAAAAAAACGAATAATAAAAATTCGTCTTTTTTATGTTGTTTTACGCGTTAAAACGCAGTTTAAAAAGCTAAAAAACGTGCTGTTTTGCTAAAAAAGCTTTTGGCTTTTGAGGGAAATCCCAAATGGGACGCAATATTAAAAAAAAACGAATAAAAAAAAATTTCGTCTTTTTTATGTTGTTTTACGCGTTAAAACGTTGTTTAAAACCCCAAAAGGGCTGTTTCCCAAAATAAGCTTTTTCAAGCTTTTTAGATCGTTGAAATCGTTCAAATAGACGCAATATTAATAAAAAACAAATAATAAAAATTGTCTTTTTTGTTTTTTTACGCTTTAAAAACGCAGATTAAAGCTCAAAACGTGCTGTTTTGCTAAAATAAGCTTTTTTCAAGCATTTTAGATCGTTGAAATCGTTCAAATAGAACAAAATAAAAAAAAAACGAATAATAAAAATTTTGTCTTTTTTAGGGTTTTTTTCCTTTAAAAACCAGTTTAAAAAGCTAAAAACGTGCTGTTTTGCTAAAATAAGCATTTTCAAGAATTTTAGATCGGGGAAATCGTTTAAATAGAAGAAATTTTTAATAAAA
>NW_027047816.1:0-12567 GCF_025399875.1 Dalotia coriaria | reverse complement strand
GCAGATTAAAAAGCTCAAACTTGTTTTAAAAATAAATTTAAGCATTTTAATCTTTAAACGTTAAATGGTTTAATATAAAAAGCGTTAAAAAAATTTTCGCATTTTAGCTGTTTTACGTTAAAAAGCATTAACTAAAACGTGCTTTAAAAAATGCATTTTAAGCATTTTAGGCGTTAAATCGTTCAATAACGCTTTTAAACGAATAATAAATTTCGCGTTTTAGCTGTTAAACGTTAAAGCGAAAATAAACAAAAACATTTTTGTTTTTGCTAAATAAGAAATTTAGATAACGTTGAAATGTTCTTTAAAATTATTAAAAAAATAAGTTTAAACTCGTTTTATGCTTTTAAGCTTAAAAGGGAAATAAATTCAAATGCTTTTTTAAACTAAAATAAATTTTCAACTTTTGATTTGACATCTTTAAATAGACGCAATATTAATAAAACGAATATTAAAAAATTCGTGTTTTATTGTTTTGTTAAAACGCAGATTAAAGCTCAAAAAGTTGTTTTCTAAAATAATTTTAAAGATTTAAATCGTTGAAATCGGTCAAAAGAGCAATATTAATAAAAAACGAATAATAAAATTCGTCGTTTTTATGCTGTTTTACCCCCAAAAACGCAGATTAAAACTCAAAACGTTCTGTTTTGTTTAAATAAGCATTTCAAGCATTTTAAGTTGAAATCGTTCAAATAGAAGCAATATTAATAAAACGAATAATAAAATTCGTCGTTTATGCTGTTTTACGCGTTAAAACGCAAATAATCAAAAGTGCTTTTTTGCTAAATAAGCATTTTCAAGCATTTTAGATCGTTAAAATGTTCAAATAGAAGCAATATTAATAAAAAAATAAAAAATTTTGTCGTTTTAGCGTTTACGCGTTAAAACCAGTTTAAAACTAAAAACGTTTTTTTTAAAATGCATTTTAAAGCTTTTAACGTTGAATCGTTCAAATGAAGTTTTTAAATTTAAAAACGAATATAAAAAAATCGTCGTTTTTATGCTTTTTTAGTTAAAACGGATTAGTTAAAAAAGGCTGTTTAAAATAAAGATTTTCGCTTTAGATTTCAACGTTAAATAGACGCAAAAAAACGTAAAAAAAATTCTTTTAATGCTTTTCGCGTTAAACGCGTAAAGCTAAAGGGTTTTTGCAAAAAAAAATTTTTTCGCTTTTGTGGGAAATGTTCAAATAAGAATATTAATGAAAACAAAATTTAATTGTTTTCCGTTTTGCCGTTAAACGCAGATTAAATTAAAAGGGTTTTAAAAAGCTTTTTAAGCTTTTACGTTAAATGCAAATTAAAGCATTTAATAAAACGAATTAAAAATTTTTAGCTTTTTACCGTTAAAAGCGTTATAAGTTTTTTAAAAAAAATTTTAAAGCATTTGTCGTTAAATTTTCCCATAACCAAATTAATAAACAATAATTTTAACTTTTAGCTTTTTTACGCGTTAAACGCAATTAAACCAATTTTAAACAAAAAAAATTTTTTCTTTTATCGTTGAAATGTAAATAGACGCAATATAATCAAAAACGAATAATAAAAAAATTTTCGTTTTTATGTTTTACGTTAAAAAAGCAGAATAAATCAAAACGTGCTTTTGAAAATAAGCATTTTCAAGTTTTTAGATCGTTAAACCGTTGAAATAAAGCAATATTAATAAAAAAATAATAAAAATTCGTCGTTTTAATGCTGTTTTGCTTAAAAAACGAGTTTAAAATCAAAACGTGCTGTTTTGCTGAAAAAACTTTTTGGGCTTTTTAGACGTGACATCGTTCAAAAAAATATTAATAAAAAAACGAATAAAAAATTCGTCGTTTTTAGGGTTTTTACGTTAAACGCAGATTAAAAAAACGTCTGTTTTCAAAATAAGCATTTTCAAAGCATTTAGATGTTAAATCGTTCAAATAGACAATAAAAAAATAAAAACAATAATAAAATTTCGTCGTTTTATGTGTTTACGCGTTAAAAACAAATAAATCAAAAGGCTGTTTTGTTTAAAAGCTTTTTCAACATTTTAGATGTTGAAATCGTTCAAATAGACGCAATATTAATAAAAACGAATAATAAAAATTTCGTCGTTTTATGCTGTTTTACGCGTTAAAACGCAGAATAAAGCTCAAAACGTGCTGTTTTGCTAAAATAAGCATTTTCAAGCATTTTAGATCGTTGAAATCGTTCAAATAGACGCTAAATAAATAAAACGAATAATAAAATTCGTCGTTTTTGCGTTTTACGCGTTAAAACGCAGATTAAAGCTCAAAACGTGCTGTTTTGCTAAAATAAGCATTTTCAAGCATTTTAGATCGTTGAAATCGTTCAAATAGACGCAATATTATAAAAACGAATAATAAAAATTCGTCGTTTTATGCTGTTTTACGCGTTAAAACGCAGATTAAGCTCAAAACGTGCTGTTTTGCTAAAATAAGTATTTTCAAGCATTTTAGATCTTTGAAATCGTTCAAATAGAAAAAAAAAAAACGAATAAAAAAAAAACGTCGTTTTATGCTGTTTTACGCGTTAAAAAGTAAACCCCTTTTCTTTTTGCAAAAAATTTTTAAATTTTAGATCTTTAAAAACGTTCAAAAGGGCACATTAATAAAAACGAATAATAAAAATTTCTGCTCGTTTTTATGTTGTTTTACGCGTTAACACGCAGATTAAAGCTCAAAACGTGCTGCTTGCTAAAATACTGGGCATTTTCTAAGCATTTTTTAGATCGTTGAAATCGTTCAAATAGAAGCAAATATTAATAAAAAACGTATAATAAAAATTCGTCGTTTTTATGCTGTTTACGTTAAAACGCGGTGACAAAGCTCAAAACGCTGTTTTGCCTAAAATAAGTATTTTCAAGCATTTTAGATCGTTGAAATCGTCTAAATAGAAGCTGGCCATTAATAAAAACGAATAATAAAAAAATTCGTCGTTTTATGCTGTTTTACGCGTTAAACGCAGATTAAAGCTCAAAACGTGCCGTTTTGCTAAAAATAAGCATTTTCAAGCATCGCTGGAAATCGTTCAAATGGACGCGCACATTAATAAAAACGAATGTAATAAAAAATTTGCTCGTTTTATAAGCGTTTTACGCGTTAAAACGCATACTAAAGCTCAAAAACGTGCTGTTTTGCTAAATTAAGCATTTTCAAGCATTTTAGATCGTTGAAATCGGCACCAAATAGACGCGTAATAAAAAATAAAAACGAAATAATGTACCTCGTCGTTTTATGCTGTTTTACGCGTTAAAACGCAGAATAAAGCTCAAAACGCGCTGTTTTGCTAAAATAAGCATTTCAAGCATTTTAGATCGCTGGAAATCGTTCAAATAGAAGCAATATAAATAAAAACGAATAATGCGTACCCGTCGTTTTATGTTGTTTTACGCGTTAAAACGCGCAGATTAAAGCTCAAACGTGCTGTTTGCTAAAATAAGCATTTTCTAAGCATTTTAGATCGTTGAAATCGTTCCTAAATAGACGTGTGCACAAAAATAAAACGACAATAAAATTTCGTCGTTTATAGTGCCATTTTACGCGTGAAAAACGCAGATTAAAGCTCAAAAACGTGCTGTTTTGCTAAAATAAGCATTTTCAAGCATTTTAGATCGCTGGAAATCGTTCCAAATAGAAGCAATACGCTAATAAAAACGAATAATAAAAATCTGTCGTTTTATGCTGCTCTTTTACGCGTTAAAACGCAGATTAACGCTCAAAAACGTGCTGTTTTGCTAAAATAAGCATTTTCAAGCATTTTAGATCAAGTTGAAATCGTTCAAATAGAAGCAATATTAATAAAAAAACGAATAATAAAAATTCGTCGTTTTTATGCTGTTTTACGCGTTAAGACGCAGATTAAAAGCCAAACGTGCTGTTCTGCTAAAATAAGCATTTCAAGCATTTTAGATCGTTGAAATCGTTCAAATGGACGTGCAATATTACTAAAAACGAATAATAAAAATTTAGTCGTTTTATGTTGTTTTACGCGTTAAAACGCAGATTGCGCTCAAACGTGCTGTTTTGCTGCTAAAATAAGCATTTTCAAAGCAATTTTAGATCGTTGAAATCGTTCAAACAGACGCAATAAAATAAAAACGAATAATAAAAATTTCTTTGCCGTTTTTATACTGTTTTACGCGTTAAAACGCAGAATAAAGCTCAAAACGTGCTGTTTTGCTAAATAAGCATTTTCAAGCATTTTAGATCGTTGAAATCGTTCAACAGACGCAATATTAATAAAAAACGAATACCGGTACCCTCGTCGTTTTGTGCTGTTCTTTTACGCGTTAAACGCAGATTAAAGCCTGCAAACGTGCTGTTTTGCTAAAAATAAGCATTTTCAAGCATTTGATCGTTGAAATCGTTCAATGAAGTATTATTGGCAAAAACGAATAATAAAAAATCGCCGTTTTATGTTGTTTTACGCGTTAAACGCAGATTAAAAGCTCAAAACGTGCTGTTTTGCTGTAAATAAGCATTTTCAAGCATTTGATCGTTGAAATCGTTCAAATAGACGCAATAAAAATAAAAACGAATAATAAAATTTCGTCGTTTTATGTTGTTTTACGCGTTAAAACGCAGAATAAAGCCCACGCTGTTTTATAAAATAAGCATTTCGCGATTTTAGATCGTTGAACCGTTCAAATAGACGCACATTAATAAAAACGAATAATAAAATTTCGTCGTTTTATAAGCTGTTTTACGCGTTAAAACGCAGATTAAAGCTCAAACGTGCTGTTTTGCTAAAATAAGCATTTTCAAGCATTTCCAAATCGTTGAAAATCGTTCAAATAGAAGCTAAATATTAATAAAACGAATAATAAATAATTTGTCGTTTTATGCTGTTTTACGCGTTAAAACGCAGATTAAAAGCTCAAACGCTGTTTTGCTAAAATAAGCATTTTCAAGCATTTTAGATCGTTGAAATCTTCAAATAGACGCAATAAAAAATAAAAACGAATAATAAAAATTTCGTCGTTTTATGCTGTTTTACGCGTTAAAAACGCAGAATAAAGCTCAAAACGCGCTTTTGCTAAAATAAGCATTTTCAAGCATTTTAGATCGCTGAAATCGTTCAATAGACGCAAATATTAATAAAAACGAATAAAAAATTCGTCGTTTTGCGTTTTACGCGTTAAAACGCAGATTAAAAGCTCAAAACGTGCTGTTTTAAGCAAAATAAGCATTTCAAGCATTTCAGACGTTGAAATTGTTCAAATAGAAGTAATATTAATAAAACGAAATAATAAAAAATTCCGTCGTTTTATGCGCCGTTTTACGCGTTAAAACGCAGATTAAAAGCTCTCAAACGTGCCGTTTTGCTAAAATAAGTACTTTCAAGCATTTTAGATCGCTGGAAATCGTTCAAAATAGCAATATTAATAAAAAACGAATAATGTACCCGTCGTTTTATGCTGTTTCACGCGCTAAAAACGCAGATTAAAAGCTCAAACGTGTGCTGTTTTGCTGTACCGCTATTTTCAAGCATTTTAGACCGCTGAAATCGTTCAACAGACGCAATGTGCAAAACAAAAACAATAATAAAAATTTCGTCGTTTTATGCTGTTTTACGCGTGAAAAACGCGCAGATTAAAAGCCTTCAAAACGCTGTTTTGCTGTACGCGATTTCTAAGCATTTTAGATCGTTGAAATCGTTCGTATTAACATAATAAAAACGAATAATAAAAACGTCGTTTATGGTGTTTTGCCGCGTTAAAACGCGGCGATTAAATTCGCTCAAACGTGCTGTTTCTTAAGCATAAAATGCTGATTTTAAGCATTTTAGATCGCTGGAAATCGTTCACAAATAGAAGCAATATTAATAAAACGAATAATAAAAATTCGTCGTTTTATGCTGTTTTACGCGTTGCAGACAAAAGCTCAAAAACGTGCTGTTTTGCTAAATGCTACTTTCAAGCATTTTAGATCGCTGAAAATCGTTCAAACGGACGCAATATTAATAAAAACGAATAATGTAAAATTTCGTCGTTTTATGCTGTTTTACGCGTTAAACGCAGACAAAAGTCAAAACGTGCTGTTTTGCCAAAAAATAAGCATTTTCAAGCATTTTAGATCGTTGGAAATCGGGTTCAACAGACGTGCAATAAAAATAAAAACGAATAATAAAAATTTCAATGTTTTATGCTGTTTTTACGCGTTAAAACGCAGAATAAAGCTTTCCAGCGCGCTGTTTGCCAAAATGCTATTTCGCTTACTTTTAGATCGCTGAAATCGTTCAAATAGAAGCATTATAAATAAAAACGAATACCGTAAATTCGTCGTTTTATGCTGTTTTACGCGTTAAAACGCAGATTGTGCTCAAAACGCGCTGCTGTTTTTAAAATAAGCATTTTCAAGCATTTAGATCAAGTTGGAAATCGTTCAAATAGACGTTATTAAAAATAAAAAACGAATAATAAAAAAAATTTCTGCTCGTTTTATGTTGTTTTACGCGTGAAAACGTAGACAGTGCCTCAAAACGTGCTGTTTTGCTAAAACAGCACAGCATTTTAGATCGTTGAAATCGTTCAAATAGAAGCTAATATTAATAAAACGAATAATAAAATTCGTCGTTTTATGCTGTTTTACGCGTTAAAACGCAGATTAACGCCGCTCTCAAAAAACGTGCTGTTTTGCTAAAATAAGCATTTTCAAGCATTTTAGATCGTTGAAATCGTTCAAATAGAAGCAATATTAATAAAACGAATAATAAAAAATTCGTCGTTTTATAGCAGCCGTTTCTACGCGTTAAAACGCAGATTTAAAGTCAAAACGCCGGTTTTATAAAGTAAAGATTTTCAAGCATTTTAGATCGTTGAAATCGTCTTACAAATGGACGCAATATTAATAAAAACGAATACAAAATTTCGTCGTTTTATGCTGTTTGGCGCGTTAAAACGCAGTAATTAAAGCTCAAAACGCGCTGTTTCGCTAAAATAAGTACCAAGCATTTTAAATCGCTGGAAATCGTTCAAATAGAAGCAATATTAATAAAAACGAATAATAAAATCGCCGCCGCTTTTATATGCGTTTTACGCGTTAAAACGCAGATTAAAAGCTCCTCAAAACGTGCTGTTTTGCTAAATAAGTATTTTCGCTATTTTAGATCGTTGAAATCTTCAAATAGACGCAATGCGTAAAATAAAAACGAATAACAAAAAATTTCGTCGTTTTATGCCGCCTTTACGCGTTAAAACGAATAAAAGCTCCAAAACGCTTTTTTGCTGCTAAAATAAGCATTTTCAAGCATTTTAGATCGTTGAAATCGTTCAAATAGGACGCATATTACTAAAACGAATAATAAAAAATTTCTGTCGTTTTATAAGCTGTTTACGCGTTAAAACGCAGATTAAAGCTCCTCAAAACGTGCTGTTTTATAAAATAAGCATTTTCAAGCATTTTAGATCGTTGAAATCGTTCAAATAGAAGTACATTAATAAAAACGAATAACAAAATTTCGTCGTTTTATGCTGTTTTACGCGTTAAAACGGCAGATTAAAGCTCAAAACGCGTGCTGTTTTGCCAAAATAAGCATTTTCAAGCATTTTAGATCGCTGGAAATTGTTCAAATAGAAGCGTAATATTAATAAAACGAATAATAAAAAATTCGTCGTTTTTATGCTGTTTTACGCGTTAAAACGCAGATTAAAGCTCAAACGTGCTGTTTTGCTGTACCGGGGCATTTTTAAGCATTTTAGACTCGTTGAAATCGTTCCAGCCGACGCGCAATAAAAATAAAACGAATAATAAAAATTTCGTCGTTTTATGCTGTTTTACGCGCGTGAAAACGTAGAGATTAAAGCTCAAAATGTGCTGTTTTGCTAAAAATAAGCATTTTCAAGCATTTTAGATCAAGTTGAAATCAATCTAAATGAAGCAATAATAATAAAACGAATAAATAAAAATCTGTCGTTTTTATAAGTTGCCTGGCCAGCAAGAAACGCGGTGATTTAACGCTCAAACGTAGTTGTTTGCTAAAATAAGTACTTTCAAGCATTTTAGATCGTTGAAATCGTTCAAATAGAAGCAATATTAATAAAACGAATAATAAAAATTCGTCGTTTTGCTTCGTTTTACGCGTTAAAACGCAGATTAAAAGCTCAAACGTGCTTGTTTTATAAAAATAAGTATTTTCGCGATCGTTGAAATCGTTCAAACAGACGCAATAAAAATAAAAAAACGAATAATAAAATTTCGTCGTTTTATACTGTTTTACGCGTTAAAACGCAGAATAAAAGCTCAAAACGTGCTGTTTTGCTGCTAAAATAAGCATTTTCAAGCATTTTAGATCAAGTTACAAAATTGTCTTCAAATAGATGCAATATTAATAAAAAACAATAAAATTTCTGTCGTTTTTGTTGTTTTACGCGTTAAAACGCAGATTAAAGCTCAAACGTGCTGTTTTGCTAAAATAAGCATTTTCAAGCATTTTAGATCAAGCTGAAATCGTTCAAAATAGAAGCTACACATTATAAAACGAATAATGTAAATTCGTCGTTTTATGCTGTTTTCGCCAAAAAACGCAGATTAAAGCTCAAACGCTGCTCTTTTGCTAAAATAAGTATTTCGTGCCATTTTAGATCGCTTTTTCGAAATCGTTCAAATAGACGCACAAAAATAAAAACGAATAACAAAAATTTCTGTCGTTTTATGTTGTTTCACGCGTTAAACGCAGAACAAAAGCCTAAATGTGCTGTTTTGCTAAAATAAGCATTTTCAAGCATTTTAGATCGCTGAAATCGTTCAAATAGACGCAATATTAATAAAACGAATAATAAAATTTCGTCGTTTTATGCTGTTCTTTACGCGTTAAAAAAACGCAGATTAAAGCTCAAACGTTGTTTTATAAAATAAGCATTTTCAAGCATTTTAAATCGTTGAAATCGTTCAAATAGAAGCTAATATTACTAAAAACGAATAATAAAATTCGTCGTTTTTATGCTGTTTTACGCTGCTGTAAAACGCAGATTAAAGCTCAAAACGTGCTGTTTCTTTGCTAAAATAAGCATTTTCAAGCATTTTAGATCGCTGAAATCTTCAAATAGACGCAGCAAATAAAAATAAAAACGAATAATAAAAATTTCAGTCGTTTTATGTTGTTTTACGCGTTAAAACGCAGAATAAAGCTCAAAACGCGCTTTTTGCTAAAATAAGCATTTTCAAGCATTTTAGATCGTTGGAAATCGTTCAAATAAATGCAGCAATATTAATAAAAACGAATAATAAAAAATTTCTGTCGTTTTATGCTCGTTTTTTTACGCGTTAAAACGCAGATTAAAAGCCTTCAAAACGCTGTTTTGCTAAAATAAGCATTTTCAAGCATTTTAGATCGTTGAACCGTTCAAATAGAAGCAATATTAATAAAAAACGAATAATAAAAAATCTGTCGTTTTATGCTGTTTTACGCGTTAAAACGCAGATTAAAAGCCTCAAAATCGTGCTGTTTTGCTAAAATAAGCATTTGATCGTTGAAATCGTTCAAATAGATAATATTAATAAAAACGAATAATAAAAATTCGTCGTTTTATGCTGTTTTACGCGTTAAAACGCAGATTATGCTCAAAACGTGCTGTTTTGCTAAAATAAGTATTTCAAGCATTTTAGATCGTTGAAACTGTCTAAATAGACGCAATATTAATAAAAAAACGAATAAAAAATTCGTCGTTTTATGCTGTTTTACGCGTTAAAACGCAGATTAAGCTAAAAACGTGCTGTTTTGCTAAAATAAGCATTTTCAAGCATTTTAGATCGTTGAAATCGTTCAAATAGACGCAAATTAATAAAAAACGAAAATAAAAATTTCGTCGTTTTTATGTGTTTTAAGCGTTAAAACGCAGATTAAAGCTCAAAACGTGCTGTTTTGCTAAAATAAGCATTTTCAGCATTTAATCGTTAAATCGTTCAAATAGAATAAAAATTTAAAAAAACGATAATAAAAATTTCGTCGTTTTATGCTGTTTTACGCGTTAAAACGGCGTTTAAAGCTAAAAACGGCTGTTTTGCTAAAATAAGCATTTCTAAGCATTTTAGATCGCTGAAATCGTAAATGACGCAATATTAATAAAAAAACGAATAAAAAATTTGTCGTTTTATGCTGTTTTACGCGTTAAAACCCCAGATTAAAGCTCAAAACGTGCTTTTTTGGGCCTAAAATAAGCATTTTCAAGCATTTTGATCGTTGAATCGTTCAAATAGACGCATAAATAAAACGAATAATAAAAATTGTCGTTTTATGTGTTTTACGCGTTAAAACGCAAAATAAAGCTCAAAACGTGCTGTTTGCTAAAATAAGATTTCGCATTTTAGATCGTTGAAATCGTTAAATAGACGCAATATTAATAACGAAAAATCAAAAATTCCGTTTTATGCTGTTTTACGCGTTAAACGCAGATTAAAGCTAAAAACGGGTTTTTAAAAAAATTTTTAAAAACCCCCTTTTTTTTTTTAAAAAAAAACCAAAAAAAAAAAAATTTTTTTTAAATTTTTTCCCCCGGTTTGGGGTTTTTTTTTTTTAAAAAAAAAAATTTTTTTTTTTTAAAAAAAAAAAAAAAACTTTTTTTTTTTTAAAAAAAGTTTTTAAAAGGGAAAAGCAAAAAAGGGGGGGAAAAAAAAAAAATTTTTTAAAAATTTTTCTTTTTAAAAAAACCCAAAATTAAAAAAAAAAAAAAATTTTTTTTTTTTTTAAAAAAAATTTTAAAATTTTAAAAAAAGAAAAAATTTTTTGGAAAAAAAAAATTTTTAAAACAAAAAAAAATTTTCTTTTTAAAGGGGGAAAAAAAAAACCCAAAAAAAAAATTTTTTTTTTTTTTAAAAAAAATTTTAAACCCCAAAAAAAAACCTTTTGGAAAAAAAATTTTTTAAAAACAAAAAAAAATTTTTTTTAAAGGGAAAAAAATTAAAAAAAAAAAAAATTTTTTTTTTTTTTTAAAAAAAAGTTTTGGGCCCGGGTTTTTCAAAAAAGTTTTTTTTAAAAAAAAAAAATTTGGGTTTTTTTTAAAAAAAAAAAAAAACCCCTTTTTTTTTTTAAAAAAAAAAAAAAATTTTTTTTTAAAAAAGAAATTTTAAAAAAAATTTAAACCCTTTTTTTTTTTAAAAAAACGAAAAAAAAAAATTTTTTTTTTTAAAAAAAAAGTTTTTTGGGTTTTTCCCCAAAAAAAATTTTAAAAAAAAATTTTAAAAAAAAAAGGGGGGTTTTTAAAAAAAAAAAAAATTTTTTTTTTTTAAAAAAGTTTTTAAAAGTTTTTTTAAAAAGGAAAATTTTTGGGCAAAATTAAAAAAAAATTTTTAAAATTTTTTTTTTAACCCCTAAAAAAAAAAAAAAATTCCTTTTTTTTGCGGGGAAATTTTGGGGAAAAAAAAAATTTTTTTTTTAAAAAGGAAAAAAAAAAAAAAAAAATTTTTTTTTGGGGTTTAAAAAAAAAAAACCCCCCCCTTTTTGTTTTTAAAAAAAAAAATTTTTTTAAAGGGGTTTTTCCTAAAAAAAAAATTTTAAAAAAAAAAAAAAAGGGGGAATTTTTTAAAAAAAAAAAAATTTTTTTTAAACCTTTTTGGTTTTAAAAAAAAAAAAATTTTTTAAAAAAAAAGGGGGTTTTTTTTTAAAAAAAAAAAAAAATTTTTTTTTTTAAAAAAAAAAGGGTTTTTTTTTTGGTTTTCCAAAAAAAATTTAAAATTTTTTTAAAAAAAAGGAAAAAAAAAAAAAAAAATTTAAAAAAATTTTTTTAAAAAAATTTTTTAAAAAAAACGGGTTTCCCCCCCCAAAAAAAAAAAATTTTAAAAATTTTTTAAAAAAATTTTAAAAAACCAAAAAAAAATTTAAAAAAAAAAAAAAAAATTTTCCGTTTTTTTTTAAACCTTTTTTAAAAAAAATTTTAAAAAAATTTTTTAAAAAAAAGAAAAAAATTTTAAAAAAAAAAAAAAAAAAACCTTTTTTTTAAAAAAAAAAAATTTTTTTCCTTTTTTTTTTCCAAAAAAAAATTTAAAATTTTTTTAAAAAAAAGGAAAAAAAAAAAAAAAATTTAAAAAACCCCAAAAAAAAAAAAACCCCCTTTTTTTTTTTAAACCTTTTTTTAAAAAAAAAAAACCCTTTTTTAAAAGGTTTTTTAAAAAAATTTTAAAAAAAAAAAAAAAAAAAAAAATTTTTTGGTTTTTTTAAAATTAAAAAGGGAAAAAAAAAAGGGTTTTAAAAAAACCCCAAATTTTTAAACCCAAAAATAAAAAAATTAAAAAAAAAAAAATTTTTTTTTTTTTTTTTTTTTCCAAAAAAAAAAAACCCCTTTTTTTCAAAATTTTTTTGGTTTTTTTTAAAAAAAATTTAAAAAAAAAAAAAAACCCCTTTTTTTTTTCGTTTTTTTTTAAAAAAAATTTTTAAAAAAAATTTTTTTTAAAAATTTTTTTTTAAAAAAAAAAAAAACGAAAAAAAAAAAAAATTTTTAAAAATTTTTTTTTTTTTAAAAAAAAGGGGGGGGGGTTTTTTTTTTTCAAAAAATTTTGGAAAAAAAAATTTTTTAAAAAACGAAAAAAAAAAAAATTTTTTAAAAAAATTTTTTTTAAAAAAGGAAAATTAAAAAAAAATT
>NW_027047815.1:0-12568 GCF_025399875.1 Dalotia coriaria | reverse complement strand
TTTTTAAAAAATTTATTCCCGTTATTTTTACGATTTCAACGACCCAAAATGCTTGAAAATGCTTTTTTTAAAAAAAGAGTTTTGAGTTTTAATCGCGTTTTAACGGTAAAACAGCAAAAAAACGACGAAATTTTTATTGTTCTTTTTTTATTAATTTGGTTCATTTAAAAACGATTTCAACGATCTAAAATGCTTGAAAATGCTTTTTTTTAGCAAAACAGCATTTTGAGTTTAATCTGCGTTTTATCGGTAAAAAAACAAAAAAACGACGAATTTTTATTTTTCCCGTTTTTATTAATTGCTTCTATTTGAACGATTTCGACGATCTAAAATGCTGAAATGCTTATTTTAGAAAAACAGCCGTTTTGAGCTTTATTCTGCGTTTTAACGCGTAAAAAAACATAAAACGACAAAATTTTTTTTATGTTTTTATTAATATTGCGTCTATTTGAAACGATTTCAACGATCTAAAAAGCTTGAAAATGCTTTTTTTAGCAAAACAGCACGATTTGAGCTTTAATCTGCTTTTTAACGCGTAAAACAGCATAAAATGACGAATTTTTTATTATTTGTTTTTATTAATTTGCTATTTAAACGATTTCAACTATCTAAAATGCTTAAAATGCTTATTTTAAAAAACAGCACGTTTTGAGCTTTTAATCGCGTTTTAACGCGTAAAACAGCATCAAAACGACGAATTTTATTATTCGTTTTTTATTAATATTGCGTCTATTTGAACGATTTCAACGATCTTAAAATGCTTGAAAATGCTTTTTTTTGCAAAACAGCACGTTTTGAGTTTAATCAGCGTTTTAACGGTAAAAAAACAAAAACGACGAAATTTTCATTACTCTTTTTTTATTAATATTGCGTCTTTTTGGGAACGATTTCAACGATCTAAAATGCTTGAAAAATGCTTATTTTAGCAAAACAGCCGTTTTGAGCTTTTAATCTGCGTTTTAACGCGTAAAACAGCATAAAACGACAATTTTTATTATTCGTTTTTATTAATATTGCTTCTATTTGGAACGATTTCAACGATTCAAAATGCTTGAAAATGCTTATTTAGCAAAACAGCACGTTTTGGGGAATCTGCGTTTTAACGCGTAAAACAGCATAAAACGACGAATTTTTATTATTCGTATTTTATTAATATTGCGTCTATTTGAACGATTTCAACGATCTAAAATGCTTGAAAATGTTATTTTAGCAAAACAGACGTTTGAGTTATAATCTGCGTTTTAACGCGTAAAACAGCATAAAAATGACGAATTTTTATTATTCGTTTTTATTAATATTGCCTATTTAAACGATTTCAACGATCAAAATGCTTGAAAATGCTTTTTTTTAGCAAAACAGCACGTTTTAGTTTTAATCTGCGTTTTAACGCGTAAAACAGCATAAAACGACGAAATTTTTATTATTCGTTTTTATTAATATGCTTTATTTGAACATTTCAACATCAAAATGCTTAAAAAATGCTTATTTTAGCAAAACACCACGTTTTGAGCTTTTAATCTCCTTTTTAACGCGTAAACAGCATAAAACGACGAATTTTTATTATTCGTTTTTATTAATATTGCGTCTATTTGAACGATTTCAACGATCTAAAATGCTTGAAAATGCTTATTTTAGCAAAACAGCACTTTTTGAGCTTTAATCAGCTTTTTTATCGCGTAAAACAGCATAAAACGACGAAATTTTTATTGTTCGTTTTTTTAATTTCTGTCTATTTGAACGATTTCAACGAACAAAAATGCTTGAAAATGCTTATTTTAGCAAAACAGAAAGTTTTGAGCTTTAATCTGCGTTTTAAGGGTAAAACAGCATAAAACGTCGAATTTTTTATTATTGGGGGGGGGGGGGGGAATTTTTTTAAAAAAATTTTTTTAAAAAAAAAAAAAAATTTTTTAACCCAAAAGTTTAAAAAAAAATTTAAAAAAAAATTTTTTTTTTTAAATTTTTTCCCTTTTTAAAAAATTTTTTTTAAAAAAAAAGTTTTTTTTAAAAAGCTTTTTTGGGCAAAACGTTTTAAAAGGGGAAAAATTTTTTTTTTTTTTTTTTTTTTTTTTTGGGGGGAAAAAAAAAATTTTTTAAAAAAAACCAAAAATTTTTTTTTTTTTTTAAAAAACCCCAAAAAAAAAAAATTTTTTTTTTTTTAAAAAAATTTTAATTTTTTTTCCCTTTTTTAAAATTTAAAAAAAAACCCTTTTTAAAAGCCCCGGTTTTTTTTAAAAATTTTTTTGGGTTTTAAAAAAAAAAAAAAAAACCTTTTTTTAAATTATTTTTTTTAAAATTTAAAAATTTTTTTTTAAAATTTTTTTAAAAAAATTTTTTTTTAAAAAATTTTTTTTTTAAAAAAAAAAGGGAAAAAAACCAAAAAATTTTTTTTTTTTTTTTTTTTTTTTTTTAAAAGGAAAAAAAAAAAAAATTTTTAAAAAAGTTTGTTTTTTTTTTTTAAAAAAAAAAGGTTTTTTTAAAAATTTTTTTTATTTTTTTTTTTTTTTTTTAAAAAAAATTTTAAAAAAATTTTTTAAAAAAAGGATTTTAAAAAAAACCCCCAAAAAAAAAAAAAAATTTTTTTTTTTTTTATTTTTTTTTTTTTTTAAAAATTTTTTTTTAAAAAGGGGAAAATTTTTTTTAAAAAAAATTTTTTTTTTTTTTAAAAAAACAAAAAAAATTTTAAATTTTTATTATTTTTTTTTTTTTTGGTTTTTTAAAATTTAAAAAAATTTTTTTTTTTTTAAAAAAGGAAAAAAGGCCTTTTTTTTTAACCCCCAAAAAATTTTTAAAAAAATTTTTTTTTAAATTTTTTTTTTTTTTTTTAATTTTTTTTTTTAAAAATTTTAAAAAAAATGTTTTTTGGCAAAAAAAAAAATTTTTTTTTTTTAAAAAAAAAAAAAGGGTTTTTTTTTTTTTTTTTAATTTTTTTAAAATTTAAAAGTTAAAATGTTTTTTAAAAAAAATTTTTCCCCCTTTTTTTTTAAAAAAAAAAAGGGGAAAAAAAAAGGTTTTTTTATTTTTTTTTTTTTTTAAAAGAAAAAAAATTTTTTTTTTAAAAAATTTTTTTTTGGGGCCCTTTTCCCCAAAAGGCAAAAAAGGAAAAAAAAAGGTTTTTTAAATTATTTTTTTTTTTTTTTTAAAAAAAAAAAAAAGGGCAAAAAATTTTTTTTTTTTGGGGGGTTTTTTTTTTTTTTAAAAAAATTTTTTTTTTTTTTTAAAAAATTTTCTTTTTTTCCTTTTTTTAAAAAAATTTAAAAAAAAAAAAAAACCCGGGAAAAAATTTTTTTTTAAAAAAAAAAAAAATTTTTTTTTTTTTTAAAAAAATTTTTTTTTTTTTTTTTAAAAAAAAAATTTTTAAAATTTTTTTTTAAAAAAACCCTTTTTTTTTTAAAAAAATTTTTTTTTAAAAAAAACCGAAAAAAAACTTTAAAAATTTTTTTTTTTTTTTTTAAAGGAAAACCCCCTTTTTTCCTTTTTTAAAAAAAAAAATTTTTTTTTTTTCCCCGGGGAAAAAAAAAAAATTTTTTAAAATTTTTTTAATATTGTTTTTGAACGATTTCAACGATCTAAAATGCTTAAAGCTTATTTTAGCAAAACAGCACGATTTGAGCCTAACCGTTTTAAGCGTAAACAGCATAAAAACGACGAATTTTTATTAATTGTTTTTATTAATATTGCTTCTATTTGAACGATTTCAACGATCTAAAATGCTTGAAAATGTTTTTAGAAAACAGCACGTTTTGAGCTTTAATCTGCGTATTAACGCGTAAAACAGCATAAAACGCGAATTTTATTATTCGTTTTTATTAATATTGCGTCTATTTGAACGATTTTCAACGATCTAAAATGCTTGAAATGTTTATTTAAAAACAGCACGTTTTGAGCTTTACTGCTCGTTTTAAAAACGGCTTAAACTAACAATTTATTATTTTTTTTTTTTTTTATTTAACGATTCCGAAAAACTTAAAGTTATTTGAAAACAGCACGTTTTGAGCTTTAATCGGTTTTAACGCGCAAAACAGCATAAAAAACGTCAAATTTTTTTATTTTCGTTTTTATTAATATTGCTTATTTAAACGATTTCAACGATCAAAAAATGCTTGAAAATGCTTTATTTTAGCAAAACGTAAGTTTTGAGTTTTTTTAATCTTGCGTTTTAACGCGTAAACAGCATAAAACGTCGAATTTTTTATTATCTTTTTATTAATATTGCTTCTATTTAAACGATTTCAACGATCTAAAATGCTTGAAAATGCTTATTTTAGCAAAACAGCACGTTTTGAGTTTTATTCTGCGTTTAACGCGTAAAAAGCATAAAAACGACAAATTTTATTATTGTTTTATTAATATTGCGTCTATTTGAACGATTTCAACGATCTAAAATGCTTGAAAATGCTTATTTTAGCAAAACAGCACGTTTTGAGCTTTTAATCTGCGTTTTAACGCGTAAAACAGCATAAAAACGACGAAATTTTTATTTTCGTTTTTATTAATATTGCGTCTATTTGAACGATTTCAACGATCTAAAATGCTTGAAAATGTTTATTTTAGCAAAACAGCACGTTTTGAGCTTTAATCAGCGTTTTAACGCGTAAAACAGCAAAAAACGACGAAATTTTCATTACTCGTTTTTATTAATATTGCGTCTATTTGAACGATTTCAACGATCTAAAATGCTTGAAAATGCTTATTTTAGCAAAACAGCACGTTTTGAGCTTTTAATCTGCGTTTTAACGCGTAAAACAGCATAAAAAAGTTGAATTTTTATTATTCGTTTTTATAATATTGCTTCTATTTGAACGATTTCAACGATCTAAATCGCTTGAAAATGCTTATTTTAGCAAAACAGCACGTTTTGGCTTTAATCTGCGTTTTAACGCGTAAAACAGCATAAAACGACGAATTTTTATTATTCGTTTTTATTAATATTGCTTTATTTGAACGATTTCAACGATCTAAAAATGCTTGAAATGCTTATTTTAGCAAAACAGCACTTTTTGAGTTTTTTCCCTGCGTTTTAACGCGTAAAACAGCATAAACGACGAAATTTTATTATTCGTTTTTATTATCTTTAATCGGCTTTTACGAATCTAAAATGTTAAAGCGAATTTTTTAGCTTTATTAATGTTTTAGCTTTATTGCGTTTTAACGCGTAAAACAGCATGAAAATGCTATTTTTATTATTCGTTTTTATTAATATTGCTTTATTTAAACGATTTCAACGATCTAAAATGCTGAAAATGTTTATTTTAGCAAAACAGCACGTTTTGATTTAATCGCGTTTTAACGTAAAACAGCATAAAAACGACGAAATTTTTCCAATCGCTTTTATTAATTTATCTTTGAAAATTTAACGATCAAAATGCTTGAAATTGTTATTTTAGCAAAAATACTTTTATTTAAACGATTTCATTCAAACTGCTGAAAAACATTTTAAAAAGACGTTTTGAGTTTTATTAATATTGCGTCTATTTGAAACGATTTCAACGATCTAAAATGCTTGCAAATTGTTTTTTTAAAATGCACTTTTATTTGTTAATCAGCGTTTTAACGCGTAAAACACATGCTATAAGACGAAATTTCATTATTTCGTTTTTTTAATATTGTTTATTTGAACGATTTCAACGATCAAATTTTTGAAAATGTTCTTATTTTATGCAAAACAGCATCGTTTTGAGTTTAATCTGCGTTTAACGCAAAACCATTTTAAAAACGACATTTTTTGTTTTTTTTTAATATTTACGCTAATTTGAAGATTTCAACGATCAAAATTTGAAAATGCTTATTTTATTAAATCAGCATCGTTTGAAGTATAATCTGCGTTTTAACGCTAAAATGCTTATTAAAACACGAATTTATATCTTTTATTTAATTTATGCTTCTATTTAACGATTTCAACGATAAATTTTTGAAATCGTTATTTTAGCAAAACAGCACGTTTTGAGCTTTTTAGCGTTTTAAAGCGTAAAACAGACTATTACAAAACGTATTTTATTCGTTTTTATTTTATTGTAACTCTTGAACGATTTCAAACGATCTAAATGCTTGAAAATGTTTATTTTAAAGCACGTATTTGACGTTTAACTCGTTTTAACGCGTAAAACAGCATAAAACGACGATTTTTATTATTCGTTTTTAGTTAATATTGCTTCTTTTCGGAATTTCAAACGATCAAAATGTTTGAAAATGTTTATTTTAGCAAACAGCACGTTTGAGTTTATTCTGCTTTTAACGCGTAAAATAGCATAAAACGACGAAATTTTTATTATTCGTTTTATTTTATTGCGTCTATTTGAACGATTTCAACGATCTAAAATGCTTGAAAATGCTTATTTTAGCAAAACAGCACATTTTGAGCTTTAATCTGCGTATTAACGCGTTAAACAGCATAAAAATGACGTATTTTTATTATTCGTTTTTATTAATATGCTTCTATTTGGACGATTTCAACGATCTAAAAATGCTTGAAAATGCTTATTTTAGCCAAACAGCACGTTTTGAGCTTTTAATCAGCGTTTTAACGCGTAAAACAGCATAAAACGACGAAATTTTTATTGTCGTTTTTATTAATTTGCTCTATTTGATACGATTTCAACGATCTAAAATGCTTGAAAATGCTTATTTTAGCAAAACAGCACGTTTTGAGCTTTAATCTGCGTTTTAACGCCTAAAACAGCATAAAACGACGAATTTTTATTATTCGTTTTTAATAATATTGCTTCTATTTAAACGATTTCAACGATCTAAAATGCTTGAAAATGCTTATTTTAGCAAAACAGCACGTTTTGAGTTTTAATCTGCGTTTTAACGCGTAAAACAGCATAAAAACGACGAATTTTTTATTATTCGTTTTTATTAATATTGCGTCTATTTGAACGATTTCAACGATCAAAATGCTTTGAAAATGCTTATTTTAGCAAAACAGCACGTTTTGAGTTTAATCAGCGTTTTAACGCGTAAAACAGCAAAAACGACGAAATTTTCATTACTCGTTTTTATTAATATTGCATCTATTAAACGATTTCAACGATCTAAAAATGCTTGAAAATGCTTATTTTAGCAAAACAGCACGTTTTGAGCTTTTAATCTGCGTTTTAACGCTTAAAACAGCATAAAAACGACGAATTTTTTTATTATTCGTTTTAATAATATTGCTTCTATTTGAACGCTTCAACGATCTAAATGCTTGAAAATGCTTATTTTATCAAAACAGCACGTTTTAGCTTAATCTGCGTTTTAACGCGTAAAACAGCATAAAAACGACGATTTTTATTATTCGTTTTTATTAATATTGCTTCTAATTGAACGATTTCAACGATCTAAAATGCTTGAAAATGCTTATTATAGCAAAACAGCACGTGTTGAGCTTTAATCTGCGTTTTAACGCCTAAAACAGCATAAAACGACGAATTTTTATTATTCGTTTTTAATAATATTGCTTCTATTTAAACGATTTCAACGATCTAAAATGCTTGAAAATGCTTATTTTAGCAAAACAGCACGTTTTGAGCTTTAATCTGCGTTTTAACGCGTAAAACAGCATAAAAACGACGAATTTTATTATTCGTTTTATTAATTTGCGTCTATTTGAACGATTTCAACGATCTAAAATGCTTGAAAATGCTTTATTTTAGCAAACAGCACGTTTTGAGCTTTAATCAGCGTTTTAACGCGTAAACAGCAAAAACGACGAAATTTCATTACTCGTTTTTATTAATATTGCATCTTTGAACGATTTCAACGATCTAAAATGCTTGAAAATCTTATTTAGCAAAACAGCACGTTTTGAGCTTTAATCTGCGTTTTAACGCCTAAAAACAGCATAAAACGACGAATTTTTATTATTCGTTTTAATAATATTGTTCTATTTGAACGACTTCAACGATCTAAATCGCTTGAAAATGCTTATTTTATCAAAACAGCACGTTTTGAGCTTTAATTTGGTTTTAACGCGTAAAACAGCATAAAAACGACGATTTTTTATTATTCGTTTTTATTAATATTGCTTCTAATTGAACGATTCAACGATCTAAAATCGCTTGAAAATGCTTATTATTAGCAAAACAGCACGTGTTGAGCTTTAATCTGCGTTTTAACGCGTAAAACAGCATAAAAACGACGAATTTTATTATTCGTTTTAATAATATTGCTTCTATTTGAACGATTTCAACGATCTAAAATGCTTGAAAATACTTATTTTAGCAAAACAGCACGTTTTGAGCTTTTATTCTGCGTTTTAACGCGTAAAACAGCATAAAAACGACGAAATTTTTATTATTCGTTTTTCATTAATATTGCGTCTATTTGAACGATTTCAACGATCTAAAATGCTTGAAAATGCTTATTTTAGCAAAACAGCACGTTTTGAGCTTTAATTTGCGTTTTAACGCGTAAAACAGCATAAAAAGACGTATTTTTATTATTCGTTTTTATTAATATTGCTTCTATTTAAACGATTTCAACGATCTAAAATGCTTGAAAATGTTTATTTTAGCAAAACAGCACGTTTTGAGCTTTTAATCTGCGTTTTAACGCGTAAAACAGCATAAAAAACGACGAAATTTTTCCTATTCGTTTTTATTAATATTTCTATTTGAACAATTTCAACGATCTAAAATGCTTGAAAATGCTTATTTTAGCAAAAACAGCACGTTTTGAGCTTTTAATCTGCGTTTTAACGCGTAAACAGCATAAAACGACGTATTTTTTATTATTCGTTTTTATTAATATTGCGTTCTATTTGAACGATTTCAACGATCTAAAATGCTTGAAAATGCTTATTTTGCAAAACAGCACGTTTTGAGCTTTTAATCCGTTTTACGCGTAAAACAAGCATAAAAACGACAAATTTTTATTATTTGTTTTTATTAATATTGCGTCTATTTGAACGATTTCAACGATCTAAAATGCTTGAAAATGCTTATTTTTAGCAAAACAGAAAGTTTTGAGCTTTATTCGCGTTCAACGCTAAAACAGCATAAAAAGACGAAATTTTATTATTCGTTTTTATTAATATTGCGTCTATTTGAACGATTTCAACGATCTAAAATGCTTGAAAATGCTTATATTTAGCAAAACAGCACGTTTTGAGCTTTTAATCTGCGTTTTAACGCGTAAACAGCATAAAAATGACGTCTTTATTATTCTTTTTTATTAATATTGTCTATTTGGACGATTTCAACGATCTAAAATGCTTGAAAATGCTATTTTAGCAAAACAGCACGTTTTGAGCTTTAATCTGCGTTTTAACGCGTAAAACAGCATAAAAACGACGAATTTTTATTATTCGTTTTTATTAATATTGCGTCTCATTTGAACGATTTCAACGATCTAAAATGCTTGAAAATGCTTATCTTAGCAAAACAGCACGTTTGAGCTTCATCAGCGTTTTAACGCGTAAAACAGCATAAAAACGACGAAATTTTTATTATTCGTTTTTATTAATATTGCGTCTATTTGAAACGATTTCAACGATCTAAAATGCTTGAAAATGCTTATTTTAGCAAAACAGCACGTTTTGAGCTTTTAATCTGCGTTTTAACGCGTAAACAGCATAAAACGACGAACTTTTTATTATTCGTTTTTATTAATATTGCGTCTATTTGAACGATTTCAACGATCTAAAATGCTTGAAAATGCTTATTTTAGCAAAACAGCACGTTTTGAGTTTTAATCTGCGTTTTAACGCGTAAAACAGCATAAAAACGTCGAATTTTTTTTTCGTTTTTATTAATATTGCTTCTATTTTAACGATTTCAACGATCTAAAATGCTTGAAAATGCTTATTTTAGCAAAACAGCACGTTTTGAGTTTTAATCGGTTTTAACGCGTAAAACAGCATAAAAACGACAAATTTTTTTATTATTCTTTTTTAATTAATAGCCCTTTAACGATTTCAACACTAAATGTTAAAAAATGTTATTTTAAAACAGCAGTTTTGAGTTTAATCGGTTTTAACGCCGATAAAACGACGTTTTTTTATTTTTTTTTTATTAATATTGCCTTTTAAGATTTCAACGACTAAAATGCTTGAAAAGTTTATTTTGCAAAACCCCTTTATTTTTAAACGCGTTTTAACGCGAAAAAAGATAAAAACAAATTTTTATTATTGTTTTTTTTAAATTTGCGCATTTGAACGATTTCAACGATCTAAAATGCTTGAAAATCCCTATTTTAGAAAAAAAAGCACGTTTTGAGTTTAATCGGTTTTAACGCGAAAAACAGCATAAAAACGACGAATTTTTATTATTTTTTTTAAAATTGCGTCTATTTGAACGATTTCCATTAAATGTTGAAAATTTTTATTTTAGCAAAAAGACGTTTGAGTTTTAATCTCGTTTTAACGCGTATAACAAAAAAGTCGAATTTTTATTTTTCTTTTTTTATTAATATTTTTTATTTGAAGTTTTCAACGATTAAAATGCTTAAAAAATGTTTTATTTTAGCAAAACAGCACGTTTTGATTTTTAACTGCGTTTTAAGGCGTAAAACATAAAAAGGGGACGAATTTTTTATTCGTTTTTATTAATATTGCGTCATTTGAACGATTTCAACATCTAAAATGCTTAAAAATGCTTATTTTAGAAAAAAACGCAGTTTTGAGTTAACAGCGTTTTAAGGGTCACTAAAACGACAAAATTTTTTATTATTCTTTTTTTAAATATTGGTCATTTGAACGATTTAACGATCAAAAAAATGTTTTGAAAATCTTTTTTAGAAAAACAGACGTTTTTGGTTTTAATCTGCGTTTTAACGCGTAAACAGCAAAAAAAAGACAATTTTTATTATTTTTTTTTTATTAATATTGCGTCTATTTGAACGATTTCAACGATCAAAAATTTTGAAATGCTTATTTTAGCAAAACAGCAGTTTTGAGAACGCCCCTTCCCGTCCCGCAAAAAACGCAAAATTTTTATTATTCGTTTTTATTAATATTGCTCTATTTAACGATTTCAACGATCAAAAAATGCTTGAAAATGTTTATTTTAAAAAAACAGCACTTTTTGATTTTGAATCTGCGTTTTAACGCGTAAAAGCAAAAAACGACGAATTTTTATTATTCTTTTTTATTAATATTGCTTCTATTTGAACGATTTAAACCCCATCAAAATGTTAAAAAATTTTTTTTTGAAAAAAAACAGCACTTTTTGAGTTTAACTGCGTTTTGGAAAACAGCTTTAAAAACGACGAAATTTTTATTATTCGTTTTTTTTAAATAGCCCATTTGAACGATTTCAACGATCAAAATGCTTAAAAAATGCTTTTTTTTGCAAAACAGACGTTTTGAGTTTTAATCTGCTTTTTAACGCGTAAAACAGCATAAAAACACGAATTTTTTATTTTTTTTTATTAATTTTGCCATTTGAACGATTTCAACGATCAAAAAATCCCAAAAAAGCATTTTAGCAAAAAGCACGTTTTGGAACGGTTTTAACGCGAAAAAGCATAAAAAGACAAAATTTTTTATTATTCGTTTTTTTTAAATTTGGGTCAAAACTTTTCCCCAACATTTTGCTTGAAAATGCCTATTTTAGAAAAAAACAGCCGTTTTGAGCTTTAATCTGCGTTTTAACGCAAAAAACAGCAAAAAAACGACGAACTTTTATTATTCGTTTTTATTAATATTGCGTTTTTTCGTTTTCAACGATCTAAAGTGCTTGAAAATACTTATTTTAGAAAAAACAGCATTTTTGAGTTTAATCTGCGTTTTAACGGGGAAACAGCATAAAAACGTCGAATTTTTTTATTATTCTTTTTTATTAATATTGTTTCTTTTAAAAACGATTTCAACGATCAAAAATGCTTAAAAAATGTTTATTTTAGAAAAACAGCACGTTTTGAGTTTTAACGCTTTTTGGCAAAAAAAAGCAAAAACGGTTTTTTTATTCGTATTTTATTAATATTGCGTCTTTGAAACGATTTCAACGATCTAAATGTTTTAAATTTTTTATTTTAGCAAAACTGAACGTTTTGTTTTTAAAGGCGAACGCGTAAAACAGCAAAAAAACGACGTTTTTATTTTTCCCTTTTTTTAATATTGCGCTATTTGAACGATTTCAACGATCTAAAATGTTTGAAAATGCTTATTTTAGAAAACAGCACGTTTTGTTTTAATCTGCGTTTTAACGCGAAAAAGCAAAAAACGACGAATTTTTATTATTTTTTTTTATTATTGCGCATTTGGATTTAACGATCAAAATTTTTGAAAATGTTATTTTGCCGACGTTTTGAGCTTTAACGCGAACGCGAAAACAGAAAAAACACGTTTTTTTTTCGTTTTATTTTTGCGTTTTTTGAACGTTTTCAACGATCTAAAATGCTTGAAAATGCTTTTTTTAACAAAACAGCACGTTTTGAGCTTGAATTGCGTTTTAACGCGTAAAACAGCATAAAAACAAAGAATTTTTATTTTTCGTTTTTAAAATTTATTGCTTTTATTTGAACGATTTCAACCATCAAAAAAATGCTTGAAAATGCTTTTTTTAGCAAAACAGCACTTTTTGAGTTTTAATCTGCTTTTTTAACGCAAAACAGTTTAAAAAACGACAAAATTTTTTATTATTCG
>NW_027047814.1:0-12568 GCF_025399875.1 Dalotia coriaria | reverse complement strand
TTTATTTTCATTTAAACGATTTCAACAATTTAAAATGCTTGAAAATGCTTATTTTAGCAAAACAGCACGTTTTGAGCTTTAATCTGCGTTTTAACGCGAAAAACAGCATAAAACGACAAAAATTTTTATTATTCGTTTTTATTCATATTGTTTCTATTTGAACGATTTCAACGATCTAAAATGCTGAAAAAGCTTATTTTAGCAAAAACAGCACGTTTTTGAGCTTTAATCTGCGCTTTAACGCGTAAAACAGCATAAAACGATGAACTTTTATTATTCGTTTTTATTAATATTCTTCTATTTGAACGATTTCAACGATCTAAAATGCTTGAAAATGCTTATTTTAGCAAAACAGCACGTTTTGAGCTTTTTCTGCGTTTAACGCGTAAACAGCATAAAACGATGAAATGTTTATTATTCGTTTTATTAATATTGCTTCTATTTGAACGATTTCCAACGATCTAAAATGCTTGAAAATGCTTATTTTAGCAAAACAGCACGTTTTGAGCTTTAATCTGCTTTTTTAACGCGTAAAACAGCATAAAACGACGAATTTTTTATTATTCGTTTTTTATTAATATTTACGTCTATTTGAACGATTTCAACGATCTAAAATGCTTGAAAATGCTTATTTTTAGCAAAACAGCACGTTTTGAGCTTTAATCTGCGTTTTAACGCGTAAAACAGCATAAAACGACGAATTTTTATTATTCGTTTTTATTCATATTGCTTCTATTTGAACGATTTCAACGATCTAAAAATGCTTGAAAAAGCATTTTAGCAAAACAGCACGTTTTGAGCTTTAATCTGCGCTTTTAACGCGTAAAACAGCATAAAACGATGAACTTTTTTATTCGTTTTTTTATTATATTGCTTCTATTTGAACGATTTCAACGATCTAAAATGCTTGAAAATGCTTATTTTAGCAAAACAGCACGTTTGAGTTTATTCTGCGTTTTAACGCGTAAAACGACATAAAACGATGAAATTTTTATTATTCGTTTTTTATTAATATTGCTTCTATTTGAACGATTTCAACGATCTAAAATGCTTGAAAATGCTTATTTTAGCAAAACAGCACGTTTTGAGCTTTAATCTGCGTTTTAACGCGTAAAACAGCATAAAACGACGAATTTTTTATTATTCGTTTTATTAATATTTCGTCTATTTGAACGATTTCAACGATCAAAATGCTTGAAAATGCTTATTTTAGCAAAACATCACGTTTTGAGCTTTATTCTGCGTTTTAACGCGTAAAACAGCATAAAAACGACGAAATTTTTATTATTCGTTTTATTAATATTGCGTCTATTTGAACGATTTCAACGATCTAAAATGCTTGAAAATGCTTATTTTAGCAAAAAGCACGTTTTGAGCTTTAATCAGCGTTTTAACGCGTAAACAAGCATAAAACGACGAATTTTTATTATTCGTTTTATTAATATTGCGTCTATTTGAACGATTTCAACGATATAAAATGCTTGAAAATGCTTATTTTAGCAAAACATCACGTTTTGAGCTTTTAATCAGCGTTTTAACGCGTAACACAGCATAAAACGACGAAATTTTATTATTCGTTTTTTATTAATATTGCGTCTATTTGAACGATTTCAACGATCTAAAAATGCTTGAAAATGCTTATTTTAGCAAAACAGCACGTTTTGAGCTTTAATCTGCGTTTTAACGCGTAAAACAGATAAAACGACGAATTTTTATTATTCGTTTTTATTAATTTAGCTTCTATTTGAACGATTTCAACGATCTAAAATGCTTGAAAATGCTTATTTTAGCAAAACAGCACGTTTTGAGCTTTATTCTGCGTTTTAACGCGTAAAACGCATAAAAACGACGAATTTTATATATTCGTTTTTATTAATATTGCGTCTATTTGAACGATTTCAACGATCTAAAATGCTTGAAAATGCTTATTTTGCAGCAAAACAGCACGTTTTGAGCTTTAATCTGCGATTTAACGGTAAACAGCATAAAAATGACGATTTTATTATTCGTTTTTATTAATATTAGCTTCTATTTAAACATTTCAACAATTTAAAATGCTTGAAAATGCTTATTTTAGCAAAACAGCACGTTTTGAGCTTTAATCTGCGTTTTAACGCGTAAAACAGCATAAACGACGAAATTTTTATTATTCGTTTTTATTCATATTGCTTCTATTTGAACGATTTCAACGATCTAAAATGCTTGAAAAAGCTTATTTTAGCAGCAAAACAGCACGTTTTGAGCTTTAATCGCGCTTTAACGCGTAAAACAGCATAAAACGATGAACTTTTTTATTATTCGTTTTTATTAATATTGCTTCTATTTTAACGATTTCAACGATCTAAAATGCTTGAAAATGCTTATTTTAGCAAAACAGCACGTTTTGAGCTTTATTCTGCGTTTAACGCGTAAAACAGCATAAAAACGATAAAATTTTTATTATTCGTTTTTATTAATATTGCTTCTATTTGAACGATTTCAACGATCTAAAATGCTTGAAAATGCTTATTTTAGCAAAACAGCGTTTTGAGCTTAATCTGCGTTTTAACGCGTAAAACAGCATAAAACGACGAATTTTTATTATTCGTTTTTATTAATATTTCGTCTATTTGAACGATTTCAACGATCTAAAATGCTTGAAAATGCTTATTTTAGCAAAACATCACGTTTTGAGCTTTTAATCAGCGTTTTAACGCGTAAAACAGCATAAAACGACGAAATTTTATTATTCGTTTTTATCAATATTGCGTCTATTTGAACGATTTCAACGATCTAAAATGCTTGAAATGCTTATTTTAGCAAAACAGCACGTTTTGAGCTTTAATCTGCGTTTTAACGCGCAAAACAGCATAAAACGACGAATTTTTATTATTTGTTTTTATTATATATTGCTTCTATTTGAACGTTTCAACGATATAAATGCTTGAAAATGCTTATTTTAGCAAAGCATCACGTTTTGAGCTTTAATCAGCGTTTTAACGCGTAAAACAGCATAAAACGAGGAAATTTTTATTATTCGTTTTATTAATATTGCTTCTATTTGAACGATTTCAAAGATCTAAAATGCTTGAAAATGCTTATTTTAGCAAAACAGCACGTTTTGAGCTTTAATCTGCGTTTAACGCGTAAAACACATAAAACGTCAAATTTTTATTATTCGTTTTTATTAATATTGCGTCTATTTGAACGATTTCAACGATCTAAAATGCTTGAAAATGTTAATTTTAGCAAAACAGCGTTTGAGCTTTAATCAGCGTTTTAACGCGTAAAACAGCATAAAAACGACGAAATTTTATTATTCGTTTTTATTAATATTGCGTCTATTTGAACGATTTCAACGATCTAAAATGCTTGAAAATGCCTATTTTAGCAAAACAGCACGTTTGAGCTTTAATCTGCGTTTTAACGCGTAAAACAGCATAAAATGACGAATTTTTATTATTCGTTTTTATTAATATTCTTCTATTTGAACGATTTCAACGATCTAAAATGCTTGAAAATGCTTATTTTAGCAAAACAGCACGTTTTGAGCTTTATTCTGCGTTTTAACGCGTAAAACGCATAAAACGACTAAATTTTTATTATTCGTTTTTATTAATATTGCGTCTATTTGAACGATTTCAACGATCTAAAATGCTGAAAATGCTTATTTTAGCAAAACAGCGTTTGAGCTTTAATCTGCGTTTTAACGCGTAAAACAGCATAAAAATGACGAATTTTTATTATTCGTTTTTATTCATATTGCTTCTATTTTAAACGATTTCAACGATTTAAAATGCTTGAAAATGCTTATTTTAAAGCACAAAACTTATTTTTTGTTTAATTTTTCGCTTAACGATAAAACGACAAAATGCTTTTGAAATATGTTTTATTAATATTGCTCTACGTTTTAAGATTTACATCACAATGCTTGAAAATGCTTATTTTAAAAACAGAAATTTATCGTTTTTATTAATTCGCGTTTAACGTCAAGATCAAAGTAAAACGAGAATTTTATTTTAGATAATCGTTTTGACTTTATTGCGTTTTAACGATTTAAAATGCTAAAATGTTATTTTAGCAAAACAGCATGATTTAGAGCTTTAATCTGCGTTTAACGCGAAAAAGCATAAAACGACGAATTTTATTATTCGTTTTTATTAATTACTGCGTTTTGAACGATTTCAACGATCTAAAATGCTTAAAATGCTTTTTTTATAAAATTGCGCTTTTGAGTTTTTAATCAGCGTTTTAACGCGTAAAAAGCTATAAAAAACATTTTTCGTTTTATTATATTGCTCTTTTGAACGATTTCAACGATCTAAATGCTTGAAAATGCTTATTTTAGCAAAACAGCACGTTTTGAGCTTAATCTGCGTTTTAACGCGTAAACAGCATAAAACGACGATTTTTATTATTCGTTTTTATTAATATTGCGTCTATTTGAACGATTTAACGATCTAAAATGCTTGAAAATGCTATTTTAGCAAAACAGCACGTTTGAGCTTTAATCTGCGTTTTAACGCGTAAAACAGCATAAAACGACGAATTTTTATTATTCGTTTTTATTAATATTGCTTCTATTTGAACGATTTCAACGATCTAAAATGCTTGAAAATGCTTATTTTAGCAAAACAGCACGTTTTGAGCTTTATCTGCGTTTTAACGCGTAAAACAGCATAAAACGACGAAATTTTTATTATTCGTTTTTATTAATATTGCGTCTATTTGAACGATTTCAACGATCTAAAATGCTTGAAAATGCTATTTTAGCAAAACAGCACGTTTTGAGCTTTATCTGCGTTTTAACGCGTAAAACAGCATAAAAACGACGAATTTTTATTATCGTTTTTATTATATTGCGTCTATTTGAACGATTTCAACGATCTAAAATGCTTGAAAATGCTTATTTTAGCAAAACAGCACGTTTTGAGCTTTAATCTGCGTTTTAACGCGTAAACAGCATAAAAACGACGAATTTTTATTATTCGTTTTTATTAATATTGCGTCTATTTGAACGATTTCAACGATCTAAAATGCTTGAAAATGCTTATTTTAGCAAAACACACGTTTTGAGCTTTATCTGCGTTTTAACGCGTAAAACAGCATAAAAACGACGAAATTTTTATTATTCGTTTTTTTTAATATTGCTTCTTTTTTAACGATTTCAACGATCTAAAATGCTTGAAAATGCTTATTTTAGCAAAACAGCACGTTTGAGGAATCTGCGTTTTAACGCGTAAAGCATAAAAAAAATTTTTTTATTATTCGTTTTTATTAATATTGCTCTATTTAAAACGATTTCAACGATCTAAAATGCTTGAAAATGCTTATTTTAGCAAAACAGCACGTTTTGAGCTTTAATCTGCGTTTTAACGCGTAAAACAGCAAAAACGACGAATTTTTATTATTCGTTTTTATTAATATTGTTCTATTTGAACGATTTCAACGATCTAAAATGCTTGAAAATGCTTTTTTTAAAGCAAAACAGACGTTTTGAGCTTTAATCTGCGTTTTAACGCGTAAAACAGCATAAAAACGACGAATTTTTATTATTCGTTTTTATTAATATTGCTTCTATTTGAACGATTTCAACGATCTAAAATGCTTGAAAATGCTTATTTTAGCAAAACAGCACGTTTTGAGCTTT
The DNA here is from genome assembly GCF_025399875.1 of Dalotia coriaria. NCBI lineage: Eukaryota > Metazoa > Arthropoda > Insecta > Coleoptera > Staphylinidae > Dalotia > Dalotia coriaria. The sequence continues at coordinate 6,939 of NW_027047814.1, read as the reverse complement.
TAATCTGCGTTTTTAACGCGAAAACGCATAAAAACGACGAATTTTTATTATTCGTTTTTATTAATATTGCTTATTTGAACGATTTCAACAATCTAAAATGCTTGAAAATGCTTATTTTAGCAAAACAGCACTTTGAGTTTTATTCTGCGTTTTAACGCGTAAAACGCATAAAACGACGAAATTCTTTATTATTCGTTTTTTATTAATATTGCGTCTATTGAAGATTTCAACATCTAAAATGCTTGAAAATGCTTATTTTAAGCAAAACAGAACGTTTTGAGTTTTATCGCAGTTTTAATCGAAAACGCATAAACGACGAAATTTTTATTATTCGTTTTTATTAATATTGCGTCTATTTGAACGATTTCAACGATCTAAAATGCTTGAAAAGCTATTTTAGCAAAACAGACGTTTTATTTTATTCTGCGTTTAACGCGTAAAACTGCATAAAACGACGAAATTTTATTATTCGTTTTTATTAATATTGCGTCATTGAACGATTTCAACGATCTAAAAATGCTTGAAAATGTTTATTTTAGCAAAACAGCACGTTTTGAGCTTTATTCTGCGTTTTAACGCGTAAAACAGCATAAAACGACAAATTTTTATTATTCGTTTTATTGAATATTGCGTCTATTGAACGATTTCAACGATCTAAATGCTTGAAAATGCTTATTTTAGCAAAACAGTCACGTTTTGAGTTTTAATCTGCGTTTTAACGCGTAAAACAGCATAAAACGACGAAATTTTATTATTCGTTTTATAATATTGCTCTATTTGAACGATTTTCAACGATCTAAAATGCTTGAAAATGCTTATTTTAGCAAAACAGCACGTTTTGAGCTTTAATCTGCGTTTTAACGCGTAAAACAGCATAAAAACGACGAAATTTTTATTATTCGTTTTTATTAATATTGCGTCATTTGAACGATTTCAACGATCTAAAATGCTTGAAAATGCTTATTTTAGCAAAACAGCACGTTTTGAGCTTTATCGCGTTTTAACGCGTAAAACAGCATAAAACGACGAATTTTTATTATTCGTTTTTATTAATATTGCGTCATTTGAACGATTTCAACGATCTAAAATGCTTGAAAATGCTTATTTTAGCAAAACAGCACGTTTTGAGCTTTAATCTGCGTTTTAACGCGTAAACAGCATAAAAACGACGAATTTTTATTATTCGTTTTTATTAATATTGCGTCTATTGAACGATTTCAACGATCTAAAATGCTTGAAAATGCTTATTTTAGCAAAACATCACGTTTTGAGTTTTAATCGCGTTTTAACGCGTAAAACAGCATAAAACGACGAAATTTTTATTATTTGTTTTTATTGATATTGCGCTATTTGAACGATTTCAACGATCTAAAATGCTTGAAAATGCTTATTTTAGCAAACAGCACGTTTTGAGCTAATCTGCGTTTTAACGCGTAAAACAGCATAAAACGACGAATTTTTAATTATTCGTTTTTAATATATTGCTCTATTTGAACGATTTCAACAATCTAAAATGCTTGAAAATGCTTTATTTTAAAGCAAAACAGCACGTTTTGAGCTTTATTCTGCGTTTTAACGCGTAAACAGCATAAAACGACGAAATTTTTTTATTCGTTTTTATTAATATTGGTCTATTTGAACGATTTCAACGATCTAAAATGCTTGAAAATACTTATTTTAGCAAAACAGAACGTTTTGAGCTTTAATCTGCGTTTTAACGCGTAAACAGCATAAAATGACGAAATTTTTATTATTCGTTTTATTAATATTGCTTCTATTTGAACGATTTCAACGATCTAAAATGCTTGAAAATGCTTATTTTAGCAAAACAGCACGTTTTGAGCTTAATCTGCGTTTTAACGCGTAAACAAGCATAAAAACGACGAATTTTTACTATTCGTTTTTATTAATATTGCGTCTATTTGAACGATTTCAAACGATCTGAAATGCTTGAAAATGCTCATTTTAGCAAAACAGCACGTTTTGAGCTTTAATCTGCGTTTTAACGCGTAAAACAGCATAAAACGACGAATTTTTATTATTCGTTTTATTAATATTGCTTCTATTTGAACGATTTCAACGATCTAAAATGCTTGAAAATGCTTTATTTTAACAAAACAGCACGGTTTGGCTTTTATTCTGCGTTTTAACGCGTAAAAACAGCATAAAAACTACGAAATTTTATTATTCCTTTTATTAATATTGCGTCTATTTGAACGATTTCAACGATCTAAAATGCTTGAAAATGCTTATTTTGAAGCAAAACAGCACGTTTTGAGCTTTAATCTGCGTTTTAACGCGTAAAACAGCATAAAAATGACGAAATTTTATTATTCGTTTTATTAATATTGCGTCTATTTGAACTGGATTTCAACGATCTAAAATGCTTGAAAATGCTTATTTTAGCAAAACAGCACGATTTGAGCTTTAATCTGCGTTTTAACGCGTAAAACAGCATAAAACGACGAATTTTTAATTATTTGTTTTTATTAATATTGCTTCTATTTGGAACGATTTCAACAATCTAAAATGCTTGAAAATGCTTATTTTAGCAAAACAGCACGTTTTGAGCTTTAATCTGCGTTTTAACGCGTAAAACAGCATAAAACGACGAAATTTTTATTATTCGTTTTTATTCATATTGCTCATTTGAACGATTTCAACGATCTAAAATGCTTGAAAAATGCTTATTTTAGCAAAACAGCACGTTTTGAGCTTTTAATCTGCGTTTTAACGCGTAAAGCGGCATAAAACGACGAATTTTTATTATTCGTTTTTATTAATATTGCGTCTATTTGAACGATTTCAACGATTCAAAATGCTTGAAAATGCTTTATTTTAGCAAAACATCACGTTTTGAGCTTTTAATCGGCGTTTTAACGCGTAAAACGCATAAAAACGACGAAATTTTTATTATTTGTTTTATTGATATTGCGTCATTTGAACGATTTCAACGATCTAAAATGCTTGAAAATGCTTATTTTAGCAAAACAGCACGTTTTGAGCTTTAATCTGCGTTTTAACGCGTAAAACAGCATAAAAACGACGAATTTTAATTATTCGTTTTTAATAATATTGCTTCTATTTGAACGATTTCAACAATCTAAAATGCTTGAAAATGCTTGTTTTAGCAAAACAGCACGTTTTGAGCTTTATTCTGCGTTTTAACGCGTAAAACAGCATAAAACGACGAAATTTTTATTATTCGTTTTTATTAATATTGCGTCTATTTGAACGATTTCAACGATCTAAAATGCTTGAAAATGCTTATTTTAGCAAAACAGCACGTTTTGAGCTTTAATCTGCGTTTTAACGCGTAAAACAGCAATAAAAACGACGAATTTTTTACTATTCGTTTTTTATTAATATTGCGTCTATTTGAACGATTTCAACGATCTAAAATGCTTGAAAATGCTTATTTTAGCAAAACAGCACGTTTTGAGCTTTAATCTGCGTTTTAACGCGTAAAACAGCATAAAACGACGAATTTTAATTATTTGTTTTTATTAATATTGCTTCTATTTGAACGATTTCAACAATCTAAAATGCTTGAAAATGCTTATTTTAGCAAAACAGCACGTTTTGAGTTTTATTCTGCGTTTTAACGCGTAAAACTGCATAAAAACGCCGAAATTTTTATTATTCGTTTTATTAATATTGCGTCTATTTGAACGATTTCAACGATCTAAAATGCTTGAATATGCTTATTTTAGCAAAACAGCACGTTTTGAGCTTTAATCTGCGTTTTAACGCGTAAAACAGCATAAAATGAGAATTTTTATTATTCGTTTTTATTAATATTGCTTCTATTTGAACGATTTCAAGATCTAAAATGCTTGAAAATGCTTATTTTAGCAAAACAGCACGTTTAGTTTAATCTGCGTTTTAACGCGTAAAACAGCATAAAAACGACGAATTTTATATATTCGTTTTTTAATATTCGCTATTTGAACGATTTCAACGATCTAAAATGCTGAAAACTTATTTTAGCTTTAAACGCGTTTTAATGTATAATCTGCGTTTTAACGCGAAAACAGCATAAAAACGACGAATTTTTATTATTGTTTTTATTAATATTGTTCTATTTGAAAGTTTCAAGATCTAAAATGCTTGAAAGCTTATTTTAGCAATCAGACGTTTTGAGCTTAATTCTGCGTTTTAACGTAAAACTTATTAAAAATACGCAAATTTTTATATTCCTTTTTATTAATATTGGTCTATTTGAACGATTTATCAAACAAATGTTTGAAAGCTTTATTTTAAAAACGCCGTTTATGAGTTTATTCTGCGTTTTAACGCGTAAACAGCTATAAATGAATTTTTATTTTTTAATTAATATTGCGTCTTTTAAGTTATTTCAACGATCTAAATGCTTTGAAAATGCTTATTTTAGCAAAACAGCTAGTTTTGAGCTTTAATGGTTTTACGCGTAATCAGCATAAAACGACGAATTTTTATTTGTTTTATTAATATTGCTTCTATTTAAAGCTTAATTTAAGCTAAAAGCACTTTTAGCTTAACGCTTTTAAGCTTAATCTGCGATTTAACGCGAAATTCAGCATAAACGAAATTTTATTATTATTCGTTTTTTTAATATTCGCCATTTCAACGATTCAAACGATCTAAAATTTTGAAAACTATTTTGAGCTTTAAACAACGTTTTGAGCTTAAATCAGCGTTTTAACGCGTAAACAGCATTAAAAATGATCGAATTTTTATTATTCTTTTTTATATTTGCGTCTATTTAAGCGATTTCAAGATCTAAAGCTTGAAAATGCTTATTTTAGCAAAATCTGCGTTTTGAGCTTTAATCTGCGTTTACGGAAAACGGCATAAAACGACGAATTTTTTATTTTTGTTTATTAATATTGCGTCTATTTGAACGATTTCAACGTTAAAATGCTTTTTGAAAATGCTTTTTTAGCAAAACATCACGTTTTGAAGTTAAACGTTTTAACGCGTAAAACAGCATGAAAACGACAAATTTTTATTATTTTTTTATATTGTCGTATTTGAACGATTTCAACGATCTAAAATGCTTGAAAATGCTTATTTTAAGCAAAACAGCACGTTTTGACTTAATCTGCGTTTTACGCTAAAAGTTTAAAATGACGAATTTTGAATTATCGTTTTTAATATATTAGTCTTTGAACGATTTCACAACTAAAATGCTTGAAATGCTTATTTTAAACAGTCGTTTTGATATATTTCTATTTAACGGTTAAAACAGCTAAAAGCTGAAAATGTTTTATTTTTTAGCAAATATTACGTTTTATTTAACCGTTTTAACCGTAAACAAGCTAAAAACTACAAATTTTATTATTGTTTTATTAATATTGCGTCATTTGAACGATTTCAACGATCTAAAATGCTTGAAAATGCTTATTTTGCAAAACATGCACGTTTTGAGCTTTAATCTGCGTTTTAACGCGTAAAACAGCATAACACAATTTTTTATTATTCGTTTTTAATATATTCTTCTAACGATTTCCGCCCAAAAGCAAAAAAGTTTTATTTTAGCAAAACCCACGGGTTTTTAATCGGCGTTTTAACGGGGTAAAACAGCAAAAAAAACGAGGGGAAATTTTTTTAATTTTTTTTTTTGGGGGATATTGCGTCATTTGAAGGGTTTTTCCCAACGATCAAAAATGCTTAAAAAATCTTATTTTAGCAAAACAGCACTTTTTGGAGTTTTAATCTGCTTTTTTTAACACGAAAAAAAAGAAAAAAACGACTTTTTAATTATTCTTTTTTAAAAATTTATTTTGGGGAACGATTTAAAATAAAAAAAGCGAAAATGCGGGAGAAAAACAGCACGTTTTAAATTTTTTTTCCCGCTTTTTAACGCGTAAAAAAAAGCAAAAAAAAGGGCGAAATTTTTATTATTCGTTTTTATTAAAAATTGCGTCTATTTGAACGTTTTTAAAGTCAAAAATGCTTAAAAAATCTTATTTTAGCAAAACAGCACGTTTTATTTTAATCTGCGTTTTAACGCGTAAAAAAACAAAAAAACGACTTTTTTTTACTATTGTTTTATTAATATTGCGTCTTTTTGGGAAACGATTTCAACGATCAAAATGCTTAAAAAATGTTTTTTGGCAAAAAAAAGCCGCGTTTTGAGTTTTTAATCTGCGTTTAACGCGAAAAACAGCAAAAAAAGGGCGAATTTTTTAATTTTCGTTTTATTAATTTGTTTATTTGAAGGGATTTCAAGGGACCAAAAAAAACGCGAAAATGCTTATTTTAGCAAAACAGAAAGGTTTGAGCTTTTATTCTGCTTTTTTGGCGAAAACAGCATAAAATTTCGAAATTTTATTATTCCCATTAATATTGGGGCCTATTTAAAGGGGGATTTCAACGATCTAAAATGCTTGAAAATGTTTTATTTTAGCAAAACAGCCGTTTTGTTTTTTAAAATTCTTTTTAAGGGCGAAAAAAACAAAAAAAGGGCCAATTTTTTTATTTGTTTTTTTAAAATTTTTTTTTCTTTTTTGGCATTCCCAAAAACCCAAAATGTTTAAAAATGTTTTTATTTTAGAAAAACAGGAAATTTTTGGGTTTTTAACCCGCGTTTTAACGCGTAAAACTTAAAAAAAAACCGAAATTTTTTTTAAATTCGTTTTTTTTCCCCATAACTTCATTTGAACAAATTTTTAAACGATCAAAAAATGCTTGAAAATGTTTATTTTAAAAAACAGCTTTTTTGAGTTTTTAATCTGCGTTTTAACACTTTAAAAAAAGAAAAAAAAGGGCCCGGAATTTTTTATTTTTTTTAAATTATTGTTTCCCAAAAACGATTTCAAAAACCCAAAATGCTTAAAAAATTTTTGGTTTTGGAAAAAAACAGCCTTTTTTGACCCTTTTTTGCTTTTTAACGCGAAAAAACCCCCCATAAAAACGACAAAATTTTTTATTATTCTTTTTTTTAAAATTGGTCTA
>NW_027047813.1:0-12574 GCF_025399875.1 Dalotia coriaria | reverse complement strand
ATTAAAAATTTTTTTTGCTTCTAAATTTAAACCGATTTCGGCGATTAGGTAGCTTGCGCAGAAAATGCTTATTTTTTTTTTAAACAGCACGTTTTGAGCTTTATTCTGCGTTTTTTTACGCGTAAAACAACAATTAAACGTGACGAATTTTTATTATTCGTTTTTATTAATATTCTTCTATTTGACGTTTCCGTCTAAAATCTTGAAACTTATTTAGCAAAACGCGTTTGGCATCTGCGTTTAACGTAAAACGCAAACGACGAATTTTATTATCGTTTTTATTTATTGCTCTTTGACGATTTCACGTCTAAATGCTTGAAAATGTATTTAGCAAACAGCGTTTGAGCTTTATCTGCGTTTAACGCGTAAAACAGCATAAAACGCGAATTATTCGTTTTTATTGCTTATTTGAACGTTTCACGATAAAATGCGAAATGCATTAGCAAACAGCACGTTTGAGCTTTAATCTGCGTTTAACGCGTAAACACATAAAACGACGAATTTTTATTTCGTTTTATTAATTGCTTCTTTGAACGATTTAACGATCTAAAATGCAAAGCTTTTAAAACACGTTTGAGCTTTAATCTGCGTTTAACGTAAAACAGCATAAAACGACAATTTTTATTATTCGTTTTATTAATATTGCTCTATTTGAACGATTTCAACGATCTAAAATGCTTGAAAATGCTTATTTTAGCAAAACAGCGTTTTGAGCTTTAATCTGCGTTTTAACGCGTAAAACAGCATAAAACGGACGGAATTTTTATTATTCGTTTTTATTAATATTGCGTCTATTTGAACGATTTCAACGATCTAAAATGCTTGAAAATGCTTATTTTAGCAAAACAGCACGTTTTGAGTTTTAATCTGCGTTTTAACGCGTAAAAAAACATAAAACGACAAATTTTTTTTATTATTCGTTTTTATTAATATTGCTTCTATTTGAACGATTTCAACGATCTAAAATGCTTGAAAATGCTTATTTTAGCAAAACAGCACGTTTTGAGCTTTAATCTGCGTTTTAACGCGTAAAACAGCATAAAAACGACGAATTTTTTTTTATTCGTTTTTATTAATATTGCGTCTATTTGAACGATTTCAACGATCTAAAATGCTTGAAAATGCTTATTTTAGCAAAACAGCACGTTTTGAGCTTTAATCTGCGTTTTAACGCGTAAAACAGCATAAAAACGACGAATTTTTATTATTCGTTTTTTATTAATATTGCTTCTATTTGAACGATTTCAACGATCTAAAATGCTTGAAAATGCTTATTTTAGCAAAACAGCACGTTTTGAGCTTTAATCTGCGTTTTAACGCGTAAAACGCATAAAAACGACGAATTTTTATTATTCGTTTTTATTAATATTGCTTCTATTTGAACGATTTCAACGATCTAAATGCTTGAAAATGCTTATTTTAGCAAAACAGCACGTTTTGAGCTTTAAATCTGCTTTTAACGCGTAAAACAGCATAAAAACGACGAATTTTTTATTATTCTTTTTTATTAATATTGCTTCTATTTGAACGATTTCAACGATCTAAAATGCTTGAAAATGCTTATTTTAGAAAAAGCAGCACGTTTTGAGCTTTAATCTGCATTTTAACGCGTAAAACAGCAAAAAAACGACGAATTTTTATTATTCGTTTTTTATTATATTGCTTCTATTTGAACGATTTCAACGATCTAAAATGCTTGAAAAATGCTTATTTTAGCAAAACAGCACGTTTTGAGCTTTAATCTGCGTTTTAACGCGTAAAACAGCATAAAAGACGAAATTTTTATTATTCGTTTTTTATTAATATTGCTTCTATTTGAACGATTTCAACGATCAAAAAATGCTTGAAAATGCTTATTTTAGCAAAACAGCACGTTTTGAGCTTTAATCTGCGTTTTAACGCGTAAAACAGCATAAAACGACGAATTTTTATATTCGTTTTTATTAATATTGCTTCTATTTGAACGATTTCAACGATCTAATGCTTGAAAATGCTTATTTTAGCAAAACAGCACGTTTTGAGCTTTAATCTGCGTTTTAACGCGTAAAACAGCATAAAACGACAATTTTTATTATTCGTTTTTATTAATATTGCGTCTATTTGAACGATTTCAACGATCTAAAATGCTTGAAAATGCTTATTTTTAGCAAAACAGCACGTTTGAGCTTTAATCTGCGTTTTAACGCGTAAAACGCATAAAAACGACGAATTTTATTATTGTTTTTTAATATTGCCTATTGAACGATTTCAACGATCTAAAATGCTTGAAATGTTTTTTTAGCAAAACAGCACGTTTTGAGCTTTAATCTGTTTTAACGGAAAACACATAAAAACGACGAATTTTTTATTATTCTTTTTTATTAATATTGTTCTATTAACGATTTTGATCTAAAAATGCTTGAAAATGCTTATTTTAGAAAAAACAGCGTTTGAGTTTTAATCTGCGTTTAACGCAAAAGCTAAAACGAAAATTTTTATTATTCTTTTTTATTAATATTGCGTCTATTTAACGTTTCAACGATCTAAAATGCTTGAAATGCTTATTTTAGCAAAACAGCACTTTTGAGCTTAATCTGCGTTTCTAACGCGTAAAACAGCATAAAACGACGAATTTTTATTATTCGTTTTTTATTAATATTGCTTCTATTTGAACGATTTCAACGATCTAAAATGCTTGAAAATGTTTATTTTATGAAAACAGCACGTTTTGAGCTTTATTCTGCTTTTTAACGCGTAAAACAGCATAAAAACGACGAATTTTTTATTATTCGTTTTTATTAATATTGCTTCTATTTGACCGATTTCAACGTCAAATGCTTGAAATGCTTATTTTAGCAAAACACCCTTTTTGAGTTTTAATCTGCGTTTTAACGCGTAAAACAGCATAAAAACGACAATTTTATTTTCGTTTTTATTAAAAATTTTTTTAAAACGTTTTTTTTTCTTTAAATGTTTTTGAAAAAAGGCAATGTTTTTAAGCTAAAAAAAACGAAAAAATTTTTATTATTCTTTTTTTTTAAAAAAATTTTAAAACGATTTTTTAAAAATTTAAAATGCTTTTTTAAAAACAAGTTTTAAATTTTTAAATTTTTTAAGCAAACCCCCTTTTAAAAAGGGTTTTTAAAAAAATTTTTTTTAAATTTTCTTTTAAATTTCCTTTAAAAAGTTAAAATTTTATTTTAAAAACTTTTCCCCAAAACTTTTTAAAAAAAACCTAAAACGCGAAAAAAAAAGTTTTTTTAAAATTTTTCTTTTAAAATTTTTAACGTTTTAAAACTTAAAATGCTTTTTGAAAAAAACCCTTTTTTAAACTTTAATTTTTTAACGCTAAAAAGCATAAAACGAAATTTTTTTATTTTTTTTTTTTTTTATTTTTTTAGAAAAACAAAAAATGCTTTTTTTTTAAAAAAAGGGGTTTTTTAAGGGTTTTTAACGCGTAAAACAAATAAAAACGACGAAATTTTTATTATTCGTTTTTTATTAATATTGCGTCTATTTGAACGATTTCGGATCTAAAATGCTTGAAAATGCTTATTTTAGCAAAACAGCACGTTTTGAGCTTTAATCTGCGTTTAACGCGTAAAACATAAAACGACGAAATTTTTATTATTCGTTTTTATTAAAAATTGCGTCTATTTGAACGATTTCAACGATTAAAATGCTTGAAAATGCTTATTTTAGTAAAACAGCACTTTTTGAGCTTTAATCTGTGTTTTAACGCGTTAAACAGCATAAAACGACGAATTTTTATTATTGTTTATTAATATTGCTTCTATTTGAACGATTTCAACGATCTAAAATGCTTGAAAATGCTCATTTTAGCAAAACAGCACGTTTTGAGTTTTTAATCTGCTTTTTTAACGCTAAAACAGCAAAAAAACGACGAAATTTTTATGATTCGTTTTTTATTAATTTGCGTCTATTTGAACGATTTCAACGTCTAAAATGCTTGAAAATCTTATTTTAGCAAAACAGAGTTTTGAGTTTATCTGCGTTTTAGCGCGTAAAACAGCATAAAACGACGTATTATTCGTTTTTATTAATATTAGTTCTATTTGAACGTTTCATCGATCTAAAATGCTTGAAAATGCTTATTTTAGCAAAACAGCACGTTTTGATTAATTGCGTTTTAACGCGTAAACAGCATAAAACGACGAATTTTTATTATTCTTTTTTATTAATATTGCTTCTATTTGAACGATTTCAACGATCAAAAAATGCTTAAAAATGCTATTTTAGCAAAACAGCACGTTTTTGAGTTTAATCTGCGTTTTAAGGGTAAACAGCATAAAAACGACGAATTTTTATTATTCGTTTTTATTATAATTTGCGTCTTTTGAACGTTCCCAAACCATCTAAAATGCTTGAAAATGCTTATTTTAGAAAACAGCACGTTTTGAGCTTTAATCTGCGTTTTAACGCTATAACAGCATAAAACGACGAATTTTTATTATTCGTTTTTATTAATTTGCACTATTTGAACGATTTCAACGATCTAAAATGCTGAAAATGCTTATTTTAGCAAAACAGCACGTTTTGAGTTTATTCTGCGTTTTAACTCGAAAACAGCATAAAACGACGAAATTTTTATTATTGGTTTTTATTAATATTGGACTATTTGAACGATTTCAACGTCAAAAATGCTTGAAAATGCTTATTTTGCAAAACAGACGTTTTGAGCTTTAATCTGCGTTTTAACGCGTAAAACAGCATAAAATGACGAATTTTTATTATTTTTTTTTATTAATATTGCTTCTATTTGAAAGTTTCAACGTCTAAAATGTTGAAATGCTGTTTTAGCAAAACAGCACGTTTTGAGCTTTAATCTGCGTTTTAACGAAAACAGCACAAAACGACGAAATTTTATAATTCGTTTTTTTTAAAAATTAAGCTTTATTTGAACGTTTAAACGATCAAAATGCTTGAAAATGTTATTTTAGCAAAACAGCAGTTTTGAGTTTTAATCCGCGTTTTAACGCGTAAACAGCATAAAAACGACGAATTTTTGTTTTTATTAATTTGCGTTTTTTTAAAACGATTTCAACGATCTAAAATGCTTGAAAATGCTCATTTTGCAAAACGGGTTTTTGAGTTTAATCTGCGTTTTAACGCGAAAAAACAGCAAAAAAACGACAAAAATTTTTTTAGTTCGTTTTTATTAATATTGCGTTATTTGAACGATTTCAACGATCTTGCGAAAATGCTTAAGAAAAAACAGCACGTTTTGAGCTTTAATCTGCTTTTTAGCGCGAAAAACAGCAAAAAAACGACAAATTTTTTTTATTATTCTTTTTCTATTAATATTGTTTCTATTTGAACGATTTCATCGATCTTTTTAAAAATGCTTTTTTTAGCAAAACAGCACTTTTTGGTTTTAATCTGCGTTTTAACGCGAAAAACACATAAAACGACAATTTTTATTATTCGTTTTTATTAATATTGCTTCTATTTGAACGATTTCAACGACTAAAATGCTTGAAAATGCTTATTTTAGCAAAACAGCACTTTTTATTTAATCTGCGTTTTAAGGGAAAAACACATAAAAACGCAATTTTTTTATTCTTTTTTATTAATATTGCGTCTATTTGAACGATTTCAACCATCTAAAATGCTTGAAAATGCTTATTTTACAAAACAGCACGTTTTGAGTTTTAATCTGCGTTTTAACGGTATAACAGCATAAAACGACAAATTTTTTATTATTCGTTTTTATTAATATTGCATTTTATTTGAACGATTTAACGTCAAATGCTTGAAAATGCTTATTTTAGCAAAACAGCACTTTTGAGTTTTATTCTGCGTTTTAACCGAAAAAAAGCAAAAAAAACGCGAAATTTTTATTTTTGGGTTTTTTTATTAATATTGCGACTATTTGAACGATTTCAACGATCTAAAATGCGAAAATGCTTATTTTAGCAAAACACCCTTTTTGAGCTTTAATCTGCTTTTTAACGCGTAAAACACATAAAATGACGAATTTTTATTATTTGTTTTTATTAATTGTTCGAACGATTTCAACGATCTAAAATGCTTGAAAATGTTTGTTTTAGCAAAACACCCTTTTTGGGTTTTAATCGGTTTTAACGCGTAAAACACACAAAACGACAAAATTTTTTAATTCTTTTTTTATTAATATTGCTTCATTTGAACGATTTCAACGATCAAAAGCGAAAATTTTTATTTTAGCAAAACAGCACTTTTTGAGCAATCCGCTTTTTAAAGGGTAAACACATAAAAACGACAATTTTTTTTTTCTTTTTTTATTAATAGTTCTATTTGAACTATTTCAACGATCTAAAATGCTTAAAAATGCTTATTTTGCAAAACAGCATTTTTGAGTTTTAATCTGCGTTTTAACGCGTAAAAAAGCAAAAAAACGACGAAATTTTTATTTTTCTTTTTATTAATATTGCATCTATTTGAACGATTTCAACGATCTAAAATGCTTGAAAATGTTATTTTAGCAAAACAGCACTTTTTTGAGTTTATTCTGCGTTTTAACGCGTAAAACACAAAAACGGAAATTTTTATTATTCGTTTTTTTTTTTTATTGCGTTTTTTTGAACGATTTAAACGATCTAAAATGCTTGAAAATGCTTTTTTTAGCAAAAACCCTTTTTGATTTTTAATCTGCTTTTTAACGCGTAAAACACAAAAAAACGACGAATTTTTATTATTGTTTTTATTAATATTGCTTCTATTTGAACGATTTCAGTGATCAAAATGCTTGAAAATGTTATTTTAGCAAAACAGCACGTTTTGAGTTTAATCTGCGTTTTAACGGGGGCCCGCAAAAAAAACACAAATTTTTTATTATTCGTTTTTATTAATATTGCGTCTTTTGAACGATTTCAACGTCAAAAATGTTTGAAAATGCTTTTTTTGCAAAACACCCGTTTTGAGCTTTAATCTGCGTTTTAACGCGTAAAAAAGATAAAAACGCAAATTTTTTTATTATTCGTTTTTATTATATTGCTTCATTTGAACGATTTCAACGATCTTCTTGAAAATGCTTATTTTAGCAAAACACCCGTTTTGAGCTTTAATCTGCGTTTTAACGCGAAAAACAGCATAAAACGACGAATTTTTATTATTCGCTTTTATTAATATTCTTATTTGCGTTTCAACGATCTAAAATGCTTGAAAATGCTTATTTTAGAAAAAAACAGCACTTTTTGAGTTTTTAATCTGCGTTTTAAGGGTAAAACAGCAAAAAAAACGACGAATTTTTATTATTCGTTTTTTTTTAAATTTGTTCTTTTAACGATTTCAACGATCTAAAATGCTTGAAAATGCCTATTTTAGAAAAAAACAGGTTTTGAGCTATAACTGCTTTTTTAACGCGAAAACACAAAAAAAACGACGAATTTTTATTTTTCTTTTTTTTTAAATTTCTTCTATTTGAACATTTCAACGATCTTCTTGAAAATCTTATTTTAGCAAAAACAGCACTTTTTGAGTTTATTCCTTTTTAAAGCGTAAAACAGCATAAAAAAACAAAATTTTTTATTATTTGTTTTTTTTAATTTTGCGTCTATTTGAACGATTTCAACGATCTAAAATGCTTGAAAAGCTTATTTTAGCAAAAACAGCACTTTTTTGGTTTTTAATCTGCGTGTTAAGGGTAAAAAAAACAAAAAAAATGACAATTTTTATTATTCTTTTTTATTAATATTCTTCTATTTGAACGATTTCAACGATCTAAAATGCTTGAAAATGCTTATTTTAGCAAAACAGCACGTTTTGAGTTTAATCTGCTTTTTAACGCGAAAACAGCAAAAAAACGACGAAATTTTTATTATTCGTTTTTATTAATATTTTTATTTGAACGATTTCAACGATCTAAAATGCTTGAAAATGCTTATTTTAGCAAAAACAGCACGTTTGATTTTAATCTGCTTTTTAAAGCGAAAAACACATAAAAACGACGAATTTTTATTATTCTTTTTTATTAATATTGCGCTATTTGACCGATTTCAACGATTAAAATGCTTGAAAATGCTTATTTTAGCAAAACAGCACTTTTTGAGTTTTAATCTGCGTTTTAACGCGTAAAACACATAAAAACGACGAAATTTTTATTATTCGTTTTATTAATATTGCTCTATTTGAACATTTCAACGATCTAAAATGCTTAAAAAATTTTTTTTAGCAAAACAGCACGTTTTGAGTTTAATCTGCTTTTTAACGCGAAAAACAGCAAAAACGACGAATTTTTATTATTCTTTTTTTATTAATATTGTTTTTTTGAACGATTTCAACGATCTAAAATGTTAAAATGTTATTTTAGAAAAACACCCGTTTTGATTTTTAATCTGCGTTTTAACGCGAAAAACAGTAAAAACGACGAATTTTTATTATTGTTTTACTAATATTGCTTCTATTTGAACGATTTAAACGATCTAAATGCTTGAAATATTATTTTTAGCAAACAGCACTTTTGAGCTTTAATCTGCGTTTACGACGAATTTTTATTATTCGTTTTTATTAATATTGCTTCTATTTGAACGATTTTCAAAATCTAAAATGTCTTAAATGCTTTTTTTAGCAAAAAGCACTTTGAACTTTAATCTGCGTTTTAACGCTAAAAGCATATAAACGCAATATTTTATTATTGTTTATTAATATTGCTTCTATTTGAACGATTTCAACGATCTAAAATGCTTGAAAATGCTTATTTTAGCAAAACAGCACGTTTTATTTAATGCGTTTTAACGCGTAAAAGCATAAAACGACGAATTTTTTTTATTCGCTTCCTTTATTAATATTGCTTTTTTTGTTTAACGATTAAAATGCTTGAAAATGCTATTTTAGCCAAATCGCTACGTTTTGAGTTTAATCTGCGTTTTAACGCAAAACAGCATAAAAACGACGAAATTTTTATTATTCGTTTTTATTAATATTTTTTTATTGGCAATTGCTTCCTATTTGAACGATTTCAACGACCTAAAATGCTTGAAAAGTGTTTTGTTTGCGCAAAACAGCACGTTTTGAGCTTTAATCTGCGTTTTAACGCGTAAAACAAAGATAAAAAACGACGAATTTTGCCATTCGTTTTTTATTAATATTGCGTCTATTCTGAACGATTTCAACAATCTAAAATGCTTGAAAATGATTATTTAGCAAAACAGCACGTTTTGAGCTTTAATCTGCGTTTTAACGCGTAAAACAAAGCATAAAACGACGAATTTTTATTATTCGTTTTTATTAATATTGCGTGTATTTGAAACGTGATTTCAACGATCTAAAAATGCTTGAAAATGCTTATTTTAGCAAACAGCATGTTTTGAGCTTTAATCTGCGTTTTAACGCGTAAAACAGCATAAAACGACGAATTTTTTATTATTCGTTTTTATTACTATTGCGTCTATTTGAACGATTTCAACGATCTAAAATGCTTGAGAATGATTATTTTAGCAAATACAGCACGTTTTGAGTTTTTAATCTGCGTTTTAACGCGTAAAACAGCATAAAACGACGAATTTTTTATTATTGGTTTTTTATTAATATTGGTGCCTATTTGAACGATTTCAACGATCTAAAATGCTTGAGAATGATTATTTTAGCAAAACAAAGCACGTTTTGAGCTTTTAATCTGCGTTTTTAACGCGTAAACAGCATAAAAACGACGAATTTTTTATTATTCGTTTTTATTAATATTGCTTCTATTTGAACGATTTCCACGATCTAAAAATGCTTGAAAATGCTTATTTTAGCAAAACAGCACGTTTTGAGTTTTAATCTGTTTTAACGCGTAAAACAGCATAAAAACGACGAAATTTTTATTATTCGTTTTATTAATATTGCTTCTATTTGAACGATTTCAACGATCTAAAATGCTTGAAAATGCTTATTTTAGCAAGCAGCACGTTTTGAGCTTCAATCTGCGTTTAACGCGCACGGCATAAAAAACGACGTACCTTATTATTCGTTTTATTAATATTGCGTCTATTTGAAAGATCAACGATCTAAAATGCTTGAAAATGTTTATTTTAGCAAAACAGCCGTTTTGAGCTTTTAATCTGCGTTTCGTGAATCGCGTAAAACAGCATAAAACGACGAATTTTTTATTATTCGTTTTTATTGGTCATTGCTTCTATTTGAACGATTTCAACGATCTAAAATGCTTGAAAATGCTTATTTTAAAGCAAAACAGCACGTTTTGAGCTTTAATCTACGTTTTAACGCGTAAAACAGCATAAAAACGACGAAATTTTTATTATTCGTTTTTATTAATATTGCGTCTATTTGAACGATTTCAACGATCTAAAATGCTTTGAAAATGTTTATTTTAGCAAAACAGCACGTTTTGATTTTAATCTGCATTTTAACGCGTAAAACAGCATAAAAAACCACGAATTTTTATTATTCGTTTTTTATTAATAATGCTTCTATTTGAACGATTTCTAACGATATAAAATGCTTGAAAATGCTTATTTTGTGCAAAACAGCACGCGTTTTGAGCTTTAATATGCGTTTTAACGCGTAAAACAGCATAAAAACGACGAAATTTTTATTATTCGTTTTTATTAATATTGCGTCTATTTGAGATTTCAACGATCTTAAAAATGCTTGAAAATGCTTATTTTAGCAAAACAGCACGTTTTGAGCTTTAATCTGCGTTTTAACGCGTAAAACAGCATAAAAAACGACGAATTTTTATTATTCGTTTTTTATTAGCCATTGCGTGTATTTGAACGAGGATTTCAACGATCTAAAATGCTTGAAAATGCTGCATTTTAGCAAAACAGCACGTTTTGTGCTTTAATCTGCGTTTTAACGCGTAAAAAATAAGCATAAAACGACGAATTTTTTATTATTCGTTTTTATTAATATTGCGTCCATTTGAAACGATTTCAACGATCTAAAATGCTTGAAAATGCTTATTTTAGCAAACAGCACGTTTTGAGCTTTAATCTGCGTTTTAATGCGTAAAACACATAAAACGACGAAATTTTATTATTCGTTTTATTAATATTGCGTCTTTGAACGATTTCAACGATCTAAAATGCTTGAAAATTTATTTTAGCAAAACAGCACGTTTTGAGCTTTAATCTGCGTTTTAACGCGTAAAACAGCATAAAACGACGAATTTTTTATTATTCGCTTTTTATTAATATTGTTCTATTTGAACGATTTCAACGATTTAAATGCTTGAAAATGCTTATTTTAGCAAAACAGCACGTTTTGAGTTTAATCTGCGTTTTAACGCGTAAAATGCAAAAACGACGAAATTTTTTATTATTCGTTTTATTAATATTGCGTTTATTTGAACGATTTCAATGATCTAAAATGTTTGAAAATTTATTTTGAACAGCACGTTTTGAGCTTTAATCTGCTTTTAACTCGTAAAACAGCATAAAACGACGAATATTTTATTATTCGTTTTTATTAATAATGCTTCTATTTGAAGATTTCAACGATATAAAATGCTTGAAAATGCTTATTTTGAGCAAAACAGCACGTTTTGAGTTTAATCTGCGTTTTAACGCGTAAAACAGTATAAAAGGACGAATTTTTAAATATTCGTTTTTATTAAAATTGCGCTATATTGAACGATTTCAACGATCTAAATGCTTTGAAAATGTTTATTTAGAAAAACAGCACGTTTTGAGTTTAATCTGCGTTTTAACGCGTAAAACAGCATAAAACGACAAATTTTATTATTACGTTTTTATTAATATTGCTTCTATTTGAACGACTTAACGATCTAAAATTTTTTTGAAAATGCTTATTTTAGCAAAACAGCACGTTTTGAGCTTTAATCTGCGTTTTAACGCATAAAACAGCATAAAACGACGATTTTTTTATTTTGCGTTTATTAATACGTTTCATTTCTAAATCTTGAAACAAATCTAAAATGCTTGAAAAGCTTTTGCAGCAAACTGCGTTTTGACGTAAACGCATAAAAACGACGAATTTTATTATCGATTTTTTATTATTGCTTTTTTAACATTGTTTTGAACGATCTAAAAAATGCTTGAAAATGCTTATTTTGAAAACAGCACTGTTGAGTTTTAATCTGCGTTTTAACGCGTAAAACAGCATAAAACGACGAATTTTTATTATTCGTTTTTTAATATCGTCTATTTGAACGATTTCAACGATCTAAAATGCTTGAAAATGATTATTTTAGCAAACAGCACGTTTTGAGCTTTAATCTGCGTTTTAACGCGAAAACAGCATAAAACGACGAATTTTTATTATTCGTTTTTATTATATTGTTCTATTTGAACTTTCACGATCTAAAAATGTTGAAAATGCTATTTAGCAAAACAGCACGTTTTGAGCTTAATCTGCGTTTAGCGTAAAAAAGCATAAAACGACGAAATTTTATTATTCGTTTTTTATTTGTTCTATTTAACGATTTAACGATCTAAAATGCTTGAAAATGCTTATTTTGCAAACAGCGTTTTATAATCTGCGTTTAACGCGTAAAACAGCATAAAAACGATGAATTTTTTATTGTTTTATTATTTGCTTCTATTTGATCGATTTCAACGATCTAAAATGCTTGAAAATGCATTTTAGAAACGCAGTTTTAGCTAATCTTTTTAACGAAAAATTTAACTTT
>NW_027047812.1:0-12590 GCF_025399875.1 Dalotia coriaria | reverse complement strand
TTTTGGAAAAAAATTTTTGGTTTTCCCAAATTGTTTACGCGTTATATTCAATACTTTCTAAAATAAGCATTTAAGCTTTTAGTCGTTAAATGGTTCAAATAGACGCAATATTAATAAAAACAAATAATAAAATTCGTCTTTTATGCTGTTTACGCGTTAAAACGCAGTAACTCAAAACGTGCTGTTTTGTAAATAAGCATTTTAAATTTTAGATCGTTGAAATCGTTAAATAGAAAGCAATATTAATAAAAACAATAATAAAAATTCGTCGTTTTATGCTGTTTAGCGTTAAAACG
The DNA here is from genome assembly GCF_025399875.1 of Dalotia coriaria. Taxonomy (NCBI): domain Eukaryota; kingdom Metazoa; phylum Arthropoda; class Insecta; order Coleoptera; family Staphylinidae; genus Dalotia; species Dalotia coriaria. Next base: position 12,294 of record NW_027047812.1, on the reverse strand, counting down.
CAGATTAAAACTCACAACGTGCTGTTTTGCTAAAATAAGCATTTTCAGGCATTTTAGATCGTTGCAAATTAAATAGAAGCAATTTAATAAAACGTCAAATAAAAATTTTTTTATGCTTTTACGCGTTAAACGCAGATTAAAGCTAAAAGCGTTTGTAAAATAAACTTTTCAAGCATTTTTAGATCGTTGAAATCGATTTAAATGGGAAAATTTTAAAAAAGAATAATAAAAATTTGTCGTTTTATGCTGTTTTACGTTAAAGCAGATTAAACTAAAACGGTGTTTGCAGATAAAGCATTTTTCGAAGCATTTTTAGATCGTTGAAATCGTTCAAATAGACGCAATATTAATAAAACGAAAATAAAAAATATTTTATGCTGTTTTACCGTTAAAACGCAGATTAAAGGTCAAAACGTGCTGTTTTGCTAAATAACATTTTCAAGCATTTTAAGATCGTTGAAATCGTTCAAATGAAGCAATATTAATAAAACGAATAAAAAAATTGGTGATTTTATGCTGTTTACGTTAAAACAAGTAAGCTCAAAACGTGCTGTTTTGCAAAATAAAACGTTTTTGCTTAGATCGTTGAAATCGTTCAAAATTTAAGTTTAAAAAAAACGAATAATAAAAATTTTTTAACTGTTTACGCGTTAAAGCGTTAAAGACTCAAAACGTTGTTTCAAATAAGATTCAAAAGCGTTTTGAAATACGTTGAAAGTTTAAATGCGCAATATTAAAAAAACAAATAATAAAAATTCGTCGTTTTATTTTTACGCTTTTAACGTTAAAAACGCAGATTAAAGTAAAACGTGCTGTTTTCTAAAATAAGTTTTTTCAAGCATTTTAGATCGTTGAAATGTTCAAATAGAGCAATATTAATAAAAACGAATAATAAAAATTCGTCGTTTTTATGCTGTTTTACGCTAAAACGCAGTTAAAGCTCAAAACGTGCTGTTTTGCAAAATAAGCATTTTCAACATTTTGATCGTTGAAACGTTCAAAATAGAAGCAATATTAATAAAAACGAATAATAAAAATTCGTCGTTTTTTTTCTGTTTTACGCGTTAAAACGCAGATTAAAACTCAAAACGTGCTGTTTTGCACAAAATGCATTTTAAAGGCATTTTAGATCGTTGAAATCGTTCAAATAGAAGCAATATTAATAAAAACTAATAAAAAATTCGTCTTTTTATGCTGTTTTACGCGTTAAAACGAGATTAAAACTCAAAACGTGCTGTTTTGCTAAAAATAAGCATTTCAAGCATTTTAGATCGTTGAAATCGTTCAAATAGAAGCATATTAATAAAAACGAATAATAAAATTTCGTCGTTTTTATGCTGTTTTACGCGTTAAAACGCAAAATTAAAGCTCAAAACGTGCTTTTTTGCTAAAAATAAGCTTTTTTCAAGCTTTTTTAGATCGTTGAAATCGTTCAAATAGCCCAATATTAATAAAAAGGGAATAATAAAAAATTCGTCGTTTTTATGCTGTTTTACGCGTTAAAACGCAGATTAAACTCAAAACGTGCTGTTTTGCTAAAATAACCCATTTTAGATCGTTGAAATCGTTCAAATAGAGAAATTTTGATAAAAAGAAAATAAAAACGTCGTTTTATGCGACGCTTTAAAAAGGCAGTTTAAAAGCTAAAAACGTCTTTTTTAAAAAAAGCATTTTCGCATTTTAGATCGTTGAAATCGTTCAAATAGAACAAATTAATAAAAAAATAATAAAAAAATTCGTCGTTTTATGCTGTTTTGCGTTAAAACGCGTTTAAAAACTCAAAACGCTGTTTTGTTTTTAAAAAAAGCTTTTCGGCATTTTAGATCGTTGAAATCGTTCAAATAGAAGCAATATTAATAAAAACGAATAATAAAAAATTCGTGTTTTATGCGTTTTCGCTTTAAAAAACCAGATTAAAGCTCAAAACGTGCTGTTTTGTTAAAAAAGTTTTTCAAGCTTTTTTAGACTTTGAAATCGTTCAAATAGACGAAATATTAAAAAAAAACGAATAATAAAAATTTCGTCGTTTTATGTATTTTACGCGTTAAAACGCTGATTAAAGCTTAAAACGTGCTGTTTTGCAAAATAAGCTTTTTCAAGCATTTTGATCGTTGAAATCGTTTAAATAGAAGCAATATTAATAAAAACGAATAATAGAAAATTCGTCTTTTTTATGCTGTTTTACGCGTTAAAACGCAGTTTAAAAAGCTCAAAACGTGCTGTTTTGCTAAAATAAATTTCAAGCATTTTAGATCGTTGAAATCGTTCAAATAAAACGCAATATTGATAAAAACGAATAATAAAAATTTCGTCGTTTTTATGCTGTTTACGCGTTAAAAGGCAGATTAAAGCTCAAAACGTGCTGTTTTGCTAAAATAAGCATTTTCAAGCATTTTAGATCGTTGAAATCGTTCAAATAGAAGCAATATTAATAAAAATGAATAAAAAAAATTCGTCGTTTTTATGCTGTTTTACGCGTTAAAACGCAGATTAAACTCAAAACGTGCTGTTTTGCTAAAATAAGCATTTTAAAGGCATTTTAGATCGTTGAAATCGTTCAAATAGACAATATTAATAAAAACGAATAATAAAAATTCGTCGTTTTATGCTGTTTTACGCGTTAAAACGCAGATTAAAGCTCAAAACGTGCTGTTTTGTTAAAATAAAGCATTTTCAAGCATTTTAGATCGTTGAAATCGTTCAAATAAAACGCAATATTAATAAAAACGAATAATAAAATTTCGTCGGTTTTATGCTATTTTACGCGTTAAAACGCTGTTTAAAAAGCTAAAAACGTGCTGTTTTTGCTAAAAATAAGCATTTTAAAAGCTTTTTTGATCGTTGAAATCGTTTAAATAGACGCAATATTAATAAAACAAATAATAAAAATTCGTCTTTTTTATGCTGTTTTACGCGTTAAAACGCAGATTAAAGCTCAAAACGTGCTGTTTTTGCTAAAATAAAGCATTTTTAAGCATTTTGATCGTTGAAATCGTTCAAATAAAGCAATATTAATAAAAACGAATAATAAAAATTTCGTCGTTTTTATGCTGTTTACGCGTTAAACGCAGTTTAAAAAGCTCAAAACGTGCTGTGTTGTTAAATAAGCATTTTCAAGCATTTGAGATCGTTGAAATCGTTTAAATGGGGACAATATTAATAAAGAACGAATAATAAAAATTCGTCATTTTTATGCTGTTTTACGAGTTAAAACGCAGATTAAAGCTCAAAACGTGCTGTTTTGCTAAAATAAGCATTTTCAAGCATTTTAGATCGTTGAAATCGTTCAAATAGAAGCAATATTAATAAAAACGAATAATAAAAATTCGTCGTTTTATGCGTGTTTTACGCGTTAAAACGCAGATTAAAAGTCAAAACGTGCTGTTTTGCTAAAATAAGCATTTTCAAGCATTTTAGATCGTTGAAATCGTTCAAATAGACGCAATATTAATAAAAAACAATAATAAAAATTCGTCGTTTTTATGCTGTTTTACGCGTTAAAAGGCAGATTAAAAGCTCAAACGTGCTGTTTTGCTAAAATAAGCATTTTCAAGCATTTTAGATCGTTGAAATCGTTCAAATAGAAGCAATATTAATAAAAACGAATAATAAAAATTCGTCGTTTTATGCTGTTTTAGCGTTAAAACGCAGGTTAAAGCTCAAAACGTGCTGTTTTGCTAAAATAAGCATTTTCAAGCATTTTAGATCGTTGAAATCGTTTCAAATAGAAGCAATATTAATAAAAAACGAATAATCAGAAAATTCGTCGTTTTATGCTGTTTTACGCGTTAAAACGCAGATTAAAGCTCAAAACGTGCTGTTTTGCTAAAATAAGATTTTCAAGCATTTTAGATCGTTGAAATCGTTCAAATAGAGCAATATTAATAAAAACTAATAATAAAAATTTCGTCTTTTATGCTGTTTTACGCGTTAAAACGCAGATTAAAGCTCAAAGCGTGCTGTTTTGCTAAAATAAGAATTTTCAAGCATTTTAGATCGTTGAAATCGTTCAAATAGACGCAATAATGATAAAAAACGAATAATAAAAATTCGTCGTATTTATGCTGTTTTACGCGTTAAAACGCAGATTAAAAGCTCAAAACGTGCTGTTTTGCTAAAATAAGCATTTTCAAGCATTTTAGATCGTTGAAATCGTTTCAAATAGACGCAATAAAAATATAAAACGAATAATAAAAATTCTTGTCGTTTTATGCTGTTTTACGCGTTAAAACGCAAAATTAAAGCTCAAAACGAGCTGTTTTGCTAAAATAAGCATTTTCAAGCATTTTAGATCGTTGAAATCGTTCAAATAGACGCATATTAATAAAAACGAATAATAAAAATTCTCGTTTTATGCTGTTTTACGCGTTAAAAACGCAGATTAAAGCTCAAAACGTGCTGTTTTGCTAAAATAAGCATTTTCAAGCATTTTAGATCGTTGAAATCGTTCAAATAGAAGCAATATAATAAAAACGAATAATAAAAATTTGTCGTTTTATGCTGTTTTACGCGTTAAAACGCAGATAAAAGCTCAAAACGCTGTTTTGCTAAAATAATCATTTTCAAGCATTTTAGATCGCTGAAATCGTTCAAATAGAAGCAATATTATAATAAAAACGAATAATAAAAATTCAGTCGTTTTATGCTGTTTTACGCGTTAAAACGCAGATTAAAGCTCAAAACGTGCTGTTTTGCTAAAATAAGCATTTTCAAGCATTTTAGATCGTTGAAATCGTTCAAATAGACGCAATACAAATAAAAACGAATAATAAAAATTTTGTCGTTTTATGTGTTTTACGCGTTAAACGCAGAATAAAGCTCAAAACGTGCTGTTTTGCTAAAATAAGCATTTTCGCCATTTTAGATCGTTGAAATCGTTCAAATAGACGCAATATTAATAAAAACGAATAATAAAAACTTCGTCGTTTTATGCTGTTTTACGCGTTAAAACGCAGATTAAAAGCTCAAAACGTGCTATTTTGCTAAAATAAACATTTTCAAGCATTTTAGATCGTTGAAATCGTTCAAATAGACGCAATATTAATAAAACGAATAATAAAATTTCGTCGTTTTATGCTGTTTTGCGTTAAAACGCAGATTAAAGCTCAAAACGTGCTGTTTTGCTAAAATAAACATTTTCAAGCATTTTAGATTGTGAAATCGTTCAAATAGAACAATATTAAAAACGAATAAAATTCGTCGTTTTATGCTGTTTTACGCGTTAAAACGCAGATTAACTCAAACGTAAAGCTGTTTTGCTAAAATACGCATTTTCAGCATTTTAGAGAGTTGAAATCGTTTAAAAAGCAATATTAATAAAAACTAATTAAAATTGCATTTTTATGCTGTTTACGCGTTAAAACGCAGATTAAAGCTCAAAACGTGCTGTTTTGCTAAAATATGCATTTTCAAGCATTTTAGATCGATGAAATCGTTCAAATAGACGCAATATTAATAAAACAAATTAAAATTTCGTCGTTTTATGCTGTTTTACGCGTTAAAACGCAGAATAAAGCTCAAACGTGCCGTTTTGCTAAAATATGCATTTTCAAGCATTTTAGATCGTTGAAATCGTTCAAATAGACGCAATATTAATAAAACGAATAATAAAAATTCGTCGTTTTATGCTGTTTTACGCGTTAAAACGCAGATTAAAGCTCAAAACGTGCTGTTTTGCTAAAATAAGCATTTTCAAGCATTTTAGATCGTGAAATCGTTCAAAAGACGCAATATTAATAAAAACAAATAATAAAAATTCGACGTTTTTCTGCTGTTTTACGCGTTAAAACGCAGATTAAAGCTCAAACGTGCTGTGTTGCTAAAATAAGCATTTTCAAGCATTTTAGATCGTTGAAATCGTTCAAATAGAAGCAATATTAATAAAAAAGAATAATAAAAATTCGTCGTTTTTATGCTGTTTTACGCGTTAAAACGCAGATTAAAGCTCAAAACGTGCTGTTTTGCTAAAATAAGCATTTTCTAGCATTTTGGATCGTTGAAATCGTTCAAATAGAAGCAATATTAATAAAAACGAATAATAAAAATTCGTCGTTTTTATGCTGTTTTACGCGTTAAAACGCAGATTAAAGCTCAAAACGTGCTGTTTTGCTAAAATAAGCATTTTCAAGCATTTTAGATCGTTGAAATCGTTCAAATAGACGCAATACAAATAAAAACGAATAATAAAAATTTTGTCGTTTTATGCTGTTTTACGCGTTAAAACGCAGAATAAAGCTCAAAACGTGCTGTTTTGCTAAAATAAGCATTTTCAAGCATTTTAGATCGTTGAAATCGTTCAAATAGACGCAATATTAATAAAAACGAATAATAAAACTTCGTCGTTTTATGCTGTTTTACGCGTTAAAAACGCAGATTAAAGCTCAAAACGCTATTTTGCTAAAATAAACATTTTCAAGCATTTAGATCGTTGAAATCGTTCAAATAGACGCAATATTAAGAAAAACGAATAATAAAAATTTCGTCGTTTTATGCTGTTTTACGCGTTAAAACGCAGATTAAAGCTCAAAACGTCTGTTTTGCTAAAATAAACATTTTCAAGCATTTTAGATTGTTGAAATCGTTCAAATAGAAGCAATATTAATAAAAACGAATAATAAAAATTCGTCGTTTTTATGCTGTTTTACGCGTTAAAACGCAGATTAAAGCTCAAAACGTGCTGTTTTGCTAAAATATGCATTTTCGAGCATTTTAGAGATTGAAATCGTTTAAATAGAAGCAATATTAATAAAAACTAATAATAAAAATTCGTCATTTTATGCTGTTTTTACGCGTTAAAACGCAGATTAAAAGCTCAAAACGTGCTGTTTTGCTAAAATAAGCATTTTCAGGCATTTTAGATCGTTGAAATCGTTCAAATAGAAGCAATATTAATAAAAACGAATAATAAAAACTTCGTCGTTTTATGCTGTTTTACGCGTTAAAACGCAGATTAAAGCTAAAAACGTGCTATTTTGCTAAAATAAACATTTTCGCATTTGATCGTGAAATCGTTCAAATAGACGCAATATTAAGAAAAAAACGAATAATAAAAATTCGTCGTTTTATGTTGTTTACGCGTTAAACGCAGATTAAAGCTCAAAAGGGTGTTTTGCTAAATAAACATTTTCAAGCATTTTAGATTGTTGAAATCGTTCAAATAGAACATATTAAAAAAAAACGAATAATAAAAATTGTCGTTTTATGCGTTTTACGCGTTAAAAACGCAGATTAACTCAAAACGGCTTTTTTGAAAAATACGAAATTTTCGACATTTTAAGAGGGAAATCGTTTAAATAGAAGCAATAAAAAAACTATAATAAAAATTGTTTTTTAGCGTTTACGCGTAAAACGCAGATTAAAAGCTCAAAACGTGCTGTTTTGCTAAAATAAGCATTTCAGGCATTTTAGATCGTGAAATCGTTCAAATAGAAGCAATATTAATAAAACGAATAATAAAACGTCGTTTTATGTTGTTTACGCTTAAACGCAGATTAAGCCTAAAACGTGCTTTGCTAAAATAAGATTTCGCATTTTAGAGTTGAACCGTTTAATACGCAATTAATAAAACGAATAATAAAAATTCTCGTTTTAGCTGTTTTACGCTTAAAACGCAGATTAAAGCTCAAACGTTGTTTTGCTTAAAACATTTAAAGCAGAATCGTGAAATTTTTAAAAAAGGGATTTTAAAAAAAACGAATAAAAAAATTTCTTTTTAGCTGTTTTACGCGTTAAACGAGATTAAACTTCAAAAGGGCGTTTTGCTAAAATATGATTTCGCATTTTGATCGTTGAAACGTTCAAATAGATGCAATTAATAAAAACGAATAATAAAATTTCGTCGTTTTATGCTTTTTACGCGTTAAAACGCAGAATAAAGCTCAAAACGTGCTGTTTGCTAAAATAGCATTTCACATTTTGACCGTTGAATCGTTCAAAGACGCAAATTAAAAAAAAGAATAATAAAAAATTGCTTTTTAAAAGGTTTTTTACGTTAAAAGCAGATTAAAGCTCAAAACGGCTGTTTTGCAAAAAATAAGCATTTTCGCATTTTGACGTTGAAACGTTCAAAAAGTTTATTAAAAATAAAAACTTCGTGTTTTAGCTGTTACCGTTAAAACGCAGATTAAGTCAAACGGCTGTTTTGCAAAAAGTATTTTCCCCATTTAAGAGTTGAAATCGTTTAAATAGACGCAATATTAATAAAAACGAATTAAAAATTCGTCGTTTTATTGTTTTACGCTTTAAAAAACGAAATTTAAAAATTGGGAAACGTGCGTTTTGCTTTAAAAGCATTTTCCCCTTGAATCGTTGAAATCGTTTAAATAGACAATATTAATAAAACGAATAAAAAATCGTCATTTTATGCGTTTTACGCGTTAAAACGTAGATTAAGTCAAAACGTGCTTTTTAAAATATGCATTTTAAAGCATTTACGCAAACGTCAAATAGTGCAATATTAATAAAACGAATAATAAAATTTCGTCGTTTTATGTTTACGCGTTAAAACGCAGAATAAAGCTAAAAAACGTGCTGTTTTGCTAAATATGCATTTTCAACCATTTAGATCGTTGAAATCGTTCAAATAGACGCAATTAATAAAACGAATAATAAAAAATTCGCCGTTTTATTGGTTTACGCGTTCGCGTTTAAAGCTAAAAACGTGCTTTTTTAGCTAAAATAAGATTTTCAAGCATTTTGATCGTTAAAACTGTTCAAATAGACGAATATTAATAAAAAAAAAAAACGACGTTTTATGTGTTTTACGCGTTAAACGCGATTAAAGCTCAACGTGCTCTGTGCTAAAATAAGCATTTTCAACATTTTAGATCGTTGAAATCTTCAAATAGAAGCAATATTAAAAAAACGAATAAAAAAATCTGTCGTTTTATGCTGTTTTACGCTTTAAAAACGCAGAAAAAACCCCCAAACGTGCTGTTTTGCTAAAATAAGCATTTTCAAGTTTTGATCGTTGAAATCGTTCAAATAGACGCAATATTAATAAAAACAAATAATAAAAATCTGACGTTTTTGCTGTTTTACGCGTTAAAACGCGGAGCCAAACGGTTTGCAAAATAAGCATTTTAAGCATTTTAGATCGCTGAAACGTCAAATAGAAGCAAATTAAAAAAAAAGAAAAATACGCGTTTTAGCTTTTACGCGTTAAAACCAATAAAGTTTCAAACGGCGTTTTGCTAAAATAAGCATTTTCAGCATTTATCGTGAAACGTTCAAAAAGAAATTAATAAAAACGAATAATAAAATTGCGTTTTTGCTGTTTACGCGTTAAAACGCAGATTAAAGCTCAAAACCCCTTTGTTTTGCTAAAATAAGTTTTCAAGAGATCGTAAACGTTCAAATAGACGCAAACAAATAAAAAACGAATAATAAAATTTTGTCGTTTTATGCGTTTTACGCTTTAAAAACGCAGAATAAAGCTCAAAACGTCTTTTTTGTTTAAAACTTTCAAGCATTTGACGTGAAATCGTTCAAAAGACGCAATATTAATAAAAACGAATAATAAAACTTCTGTTTTATCGTTTTACGCTTAAACGATAAAGTCTTCAAACGTGCTATTTTCTAAAATAAACATTTTCAAGCATTTTAGATCGCCTGTAAACGTTAAATAGACGCAATATTAAGAAAAACGAATAAAAAACGCTTTTATGCTTTTAGCGTTAAACGCATTGGCCTTCAAAACGTGTTTGCAAAATAAAAACTTTATTTTAGTTGTTAATCGTTCAAATAGAATAAATAAAAAAACGAATAATGTAAAATCGTTTTATGTGTTTTACGCGTTAAAAACGCAGATTAAAGTCAAAACGTGTTTTGCTAAAATACGCATTTTGAGCATTTTAGAGTTAAACTGTTAAATAGAAGCAATATTAATAAAAATAAATAAAAAATGCATTTTTATGTTTTTACGCGTTAAAACGCAGATTAAAGCTCAAAAACCTGTTTAAAATAAGCATTTTCGTTTTTTGTTGAAACGTTCAAATAGAAGTTATTAAAATACGAATAATAAAAATCTTGTTTTAAATGTTTTACGTTAAAAACGAGATTAAAATCAAAACGTGCTTTTTACTTTAAGCTTTAAGCATTTTAGAGTAAATCGTTTTAAAAGACGCATTATAATAAAAACGATAATAAAATTCGTCTTTTAGCTTTTTAAAAAAACAATAATAAATTTTACGGCTGTTTTGTTAAAAAGCATTTTCAAAGCATTTGAGATCGTTGAAATGTTAAATAGAGCAATATTAATAAAAACGAATAATAAAATTGCATTGCTTTTACGCGTTAAAACGTAATAAAGCTCAAAACGTGCTGTTTTGCTAAAATATGCATTTCAAGCATTTTAGATCGTTGAAATCGTTCAAATATGAATATTAATAAAAACGAATAATAAAAAATTTGTCGTTTTATGGTTTACGCGTTAAAGGATAAAGCTCAAAACGTGCTGTTTTGCAAAATATGCATTTTCAAGCATTTAGATCTGAAATCGTTCAATAGACGCAATATTAATAAAACGAATAAAAAAATTCGTCGTTTTTATGCTGTTTTACGCGTTAAAACGCAGATTAAAAGCTCAAAACGTGCTGTTTTGCTAAAATAATTTCAAGCATTTTAGATCGCTTGAAACGTTCAAATAGACGCAATATTAATAAAAACAAATAATAAAAATTCGCGTTTTTATGCTGTTTTACGCGTTAAAACGCAGATAAATCAAAACGTGCTCTGTTGCTAAAATAAGCATTTTCAAGATTTTAGATCGTTGAAATCGTTAAATGAAGCAATACATAAAAAACGAATAATAAAAATTCGTCGTTTTAGCGTTTTTACGCGTTAAAAACGCAGATTAAAGCTCAAAACGTGCTGTTTTGCTAAAAAAGCATTTTTAGATTTAGATCGTTGAAATCGTTCAAATAGAAGCAATATAAAAAACGAATAATAAAAATTCGTCAGTTTTATGGTTTTATGCGTTAAAAAAGATTTAAGCTTCAAACGTCTGTTTTGCAAATATGAAATACAAGCATTTTAGATCGTGAAATCGTTCAAATAGAAGCAATATTGCTAATAAAACTAATAATAAAAATTATTTTGCTGTTTTACGCGTTAAAACGCAGATTAAAGCTAAGTGTGTTTTGCTAAAATAAGCATATCAAGCATTTAGATCGTTGAAATCGTTCAAATAAAGCATATTAATAAAAACGCAATAATAAAATTTGTCGTTTTTATGTCTTTACGCGTTAAACGCAGAATAAACCCAAACACTTTTTAAAAATAAGATTTTCAAGCATTTTAGATCGTTGAAATGTTCAAATAGAAGCAATATTAAAAAACGAATAATAAAATTCGTCGTTTTGTATGCTGTTTTACGCGTTAAAACGCAGATTAAAACTCAAAACGTGCTGTTTTGCTGAAATAATAAGAATTTTCAAGCATTTTAGATCGTTGAAATCGTTCAAATAGACGCAATATTGATAAAAACGAATAATAAAAATTTCGTCGTTTTTATGCTGTTTTACGCGTTAAAACGCAGATTAAAAGCTCAAAACGTGCTGTTTTGCTAAAATAAGCATTTTCAAGCATTTTAGATCGTTGAAATCGTTCAAATAGAAGCAATATTAATAAAAACGAATAATAAAAAATTCGTCGTTTTATGCTGTTTTACGCGTTAAAACGCAGATTAAAGCTCAAAACGTGCTGTTTTGCTAAAATAAGCATTTTCAAGCATTTTAGATCGTTGAAATCGTTCAAATAGACGCAATAAAATATAAAAGAATAATAAAATTTATCGTTTTATGCTGTTTTACGCGTTAAAACGCAGAATAAAGCTCAAAACGAGCTGTTTTGCTAAAATAAGCATTTTCAAGCATTTTAGATCGTTGAAATCGTTCAAATAGCGCAATATTAATAAAAACAATAATAAAAATTCGTCGTTTTATGCTGTTTTACGCGTTAAAACGCAGATTAAAGCTCAAAACGTGCTTTTGCTAAAATAATCATTTTCAAGCATTTTAGATCGTTGAAATCGTTCAAATAGAAGGCAAATAATAAAAACGAATAATAAAAATTTGTCGTTTTTATGCTGTTTTACGCGTTAAAACGCGATTAAAGCTCAAAACGTGTTTGTTTTGCAAAATAAGATTCATTTTCACATTTTAGATCGTTGAAATCTTTAAAAGACAATATAATAAAACGAATAATAAAAATTCGTCGTTTTATGCTGTTTTACGCGTTAAAACGCAGATTAAAGCTCAAAAGTTTGGTTTTTTCAAAATAACCCCAAATTTTAAA
>NW_027047811.1:0-12599 GCF_025399875.1 Dalotia coriaria | reverse complement strand
CGATCTAAAATGCTTGAAAATGCTTATTTTAGCAAAACAGCATCGTTTTGAGCTTTATCTGCGTTTTAACGCGTAAAACAGCATAAAAACGACGAAATTTTTATTATTCGTTTTATTTTATTGCGTCTATTTGCACGATTTCAACGATCTAAAATGCTGAAAATGCTTATTTGTGCTAAAACAGCACGTTTTGAGCTTTAATCTGCGTTTAACGCGTAGCTGGCATAAAAACGTGACGAATTTTTTATTATTCCGTTTTTATTAATATTGCTTCTATTTGAACGATTTCAACGATCTAAAATGCTTGAAAATGCGCTTATTTTAGCAAAACAGCACGTTTTGAGCTTTAATCTGCGTTTTAACAAGTGTAAAACAGCATAAAACGACGAAATTTTTTATTATTCGTTTTTATTAATATTGCGTCTATTTGAACGATTTCAACGATCTAAAAATGCTTGAAAATGCTTATTTTAGCAAAACAGCACGTTTTGAAGCTTTAATCTGCGTTTTAACGCGTAAAACAGCATAAAACGACGAAATTGCGGTTATTCGTTTTATTAATATTGCGTCAACGAATTCAAATTATTCAAAATGCGCTTGAAAATTTTATTTTAGCAAAACAGCACGTTTTGAGGTTTAATCTGCGTTTCTAATCGCAAACAGCATAAAAACGACGTAAATTCTTATTATCGCTCTTTTTATTAATATTGTTTCTATTTGAACGCGATTTCCCGCGAACATCTAAAAATGCTTGAAAATGCTTATTTTAGCCAGCACGTTTTGAGCTTTACTCTGCGTTTTAACGCGTAACAGCACATAAAGACGAATTTTTTTTGTTATTCGTTTTGTCAGACATTAGTTTCTATTTGAACGATTTCAACGATCTAAATGCTTTCTGAAAAATTTATTTTAGCAAACAGCATCGTTTTGAGTTTTAATATGCGTTTAACGCGTAAACAGCATAAAAAACGACGAATTTTTATTATTCGTTTTTATTAATATTGCTTCTATTTGAACGATTTCAACGATCTAAAATGCTTGAAAATGTTTATTTTAGCAAAACAGCACGTTTTGAGTTTAATCTGCGTTTTAACGCGTAAAACAACAGCATAAAACGACGAATTTTTTTTATTATTCGTTTTATTAATATTGCGTCTTATTTAACGATTTCAACGATCTAAAATGTTTGGTGCATCAAAGCTATTTTGAAGCAAAACAGCATCGTTTTGAGCTTCTGTAATCTGCGTTTTAACGCAGCAAACAGCAAAACGACGAATTTTTATTATTCGTTTTTATTAATATTGTTTCTATTTGAACGATCAACGATCTAAAATGCTTGAAAATGCTTATTTTAGCAAAACAGCACGTTTTGAGCTTAATTCTGCGTTTTAACGGCAAAACAGCATAAAAAAACGACGAATTTTATTATTCGTTTTTGGTTAATATTGCGTCTATTTGAACGATTTCAACGATCTAAAATGCTTGAAAATGTTATATTTTACAAAAACAGAACGTTTTGGTTTTAATATGCGTTTTAACGCGTAAAAACAGCATAAAAACGACGAATTTTTTATTATTCGTTTTTATTAATATTGCTTCTATTTGAACGATTTCAACGATCTAAAATGCTTGAAAATGCTTTATTTTTAGCAAAAACATATCGTTTTGAGTTTTAATCTGCGTTTTGGCAAAAACAGCATAAAAAACGACGAATTTTTATTATTCGTTTTTATTAATATTGCGTCTATTTGAACGATTTCAACGATCTTAAAAATGCTTGGTGCTTATTTTAGCAGCAGCACGTTTTGAGCTTCTAATCTGCGTTTTAACGCGTAAACAGCATAAAACGACGAATTTTTATTATTCGTTTTTTATTAATATTGCTTCTATTTGAACGATTTCAACGAGATCTAAAATGCTTGAAAATGCTGTCAGCAAAAACAGCACGTTTTGAGCTTTAATCTGCGTTTTAACGCGTAAACAGCAAGCAAAAACGACGAATTTTTTATTATTCGTTTTTTATTAATATTGCGTCTATTTGAACGATTTCAACGATCTAAAATGCTTGAAAATGCTTATTTTAAAGCAAAACAAAATGTTTTGAGTTTTAATCTGCGTTTTAACGCGTAAACAGCATAAAACACGAATTTTTATTATTCGTTTTTATTAATATTGCTTCTATTTGAACGATTTCCAACGATCTAAAATGCTTGAAAATGCTTTATTTTAGCAAAACAGCATTTTGAGCGCTTAATTTGCGTTTTAACGCGTAAAACAGTGCCAAAAACGACGTGAATTTTTTTATTATTCGTTTTTATTAATATTGCGTCTATTTCCAATGATTTCAACGCCTAAAATGCTTGAAAATGCTTTATTTTAGCAAAAACAGTACGTTTTACTTAATATGCGTTTTAATCGCGTAAAACGCAAAACGACGAATTTTTTATTATTCGTTTTTATTAATATTGTTTGTATTTTGAACGATTTCAACGATCTAAAAATGCTTGAAAATGCTTATTTTAGCAAAACAGCACGTTTTTGAGTTTTAATCTGCGTTTTAACGCGTAAAAACAGCATAAAACGACGAATTTTTTATTATTCGTTTTTATTAATATTGCGTCTATTTGAACGATTTCAACGATCTAAAATGCTTGAAAATGCTTATTTTAAAGCAAAACAGCACGTTTGAGCTTTAATCTGCGTTTTAACGCGTAAAAACAGCATAAAAAAAACGTGAATTTTTTAATATTATTCGTTTTTATTAATATTGCTTCATTTGAACGATTTCAACGATCTAAAAATGCTTGAAAAATGCTTATTTTAGCAAAACAGCATCGGTTTGAGCCAATTCTGCGTTTTAGCGTAAAAACAGCATAAAAACGACGTGGAATTTTTTTTATTATCTTCGTTTTTATTTAATATTGCGTCTATTTGAACGATTTCAACGATCTAAAATGTTTGAAAATGCTTATTTTAGCAAAACAGCACGTTTTGAGTTTTAATCTGCGTTTAACGCGTAAAACAGCATAAAAACGACGAAATTCTTTTATTATTCGTTTTTTAAATATTGTTTCTATTTGAACGATTTCAACGATCGAAAATGCTTGAAAATGCTTATTTTAGCAAAACAGCACGTTCCTGAGTTTTAATCTGCGTTTTAACGCGTAAAACAGCATAAAAACGACGAATTTTATTATTGGTTTTATTAATATTGCGCTCATTTGAACGGTGATTTCAACGATCTAAAAATGCTTGAAAATGCTTATTTTAGTAAGCAAAACAGCACAATGTTTTGAGTTTTATTCTGCGTTTTAACGCGTAAAACAGCATAAAAACGACGAAATTTTTATTATTCGTTTTTTATTTTTATTGCTTCTATTTGAACGATTTCAACGATCTAAAAATGCTTGAAAATGCTTATTTTAGCAAAACAGCACGTTTTGAGCTTTAATCTGCGTTTTAACGCGTAAAACAGCATAAAACGACGAATTTTTATTATTCGTTTTTATTAATATTGCGTCTATTTGAACGATTTCAACGATCTAAAATGCTTGAAAATGCTTATTTTAGCAAAACAGCACGTTTTGAGTTTTAATCTGCGTTTTAACGCGTAAAACAGCATAAAAACGACGAAATTTTTATTATTCGTTTTTATTATATTGCGTCTATTTGAACGATTTCAACGATCTAAAATGCTTGAAAATGCTTATTTTAGCAAAACAGCACGTTTTGAGCTTTAATTCTGCGTTTTAACGCGTAAAACAGCATAAAAACGACGAAATTTTTATTATTCGTTTTTATTATATTGCTTCTATTTGAACGATTTCAACGATCTAAAATGCTTGAAAATGCTTATTTTAGCAAAACAGCACGTTTTGAGCTTTAATCTGCGTTTAACGCGTAAAACAGCATAAAAACGACGAAATTTTTATTATTCGTTTTTATAATATTGCGTCTATTTGAACGATTTCAACGATCTAAAATGCTTGAAAATGCTTATTTTAGCAAAACAGCACGTTTTGAGTTTTAATCTGCGTTTTAACGCGTAAAACAGCATAAAAACGACGAATTTTTTATTATTCGTTTTTATTAATATTGCTTCTATTTGAACGATTTCAACGATCTAAAATGCTTGAAAAATGCTTTTTTAGCTAAAACAGACGTTTTGAGCTTTAATCTGCGTTTTAACGCGTAAAACAGCATAAAAACGACGAATTTTTATTATTCGTTTTTATTAATATTGCTTCTATTTGAACGATTTCAACGATCTAAAATGCTTGAAAATGCTTATTTTAGCAAAACAGCACGTTTTGAGCTTTATTCTGCGTTTTAACGCGTAAAACAGCATAAAACGACGAATTTTTATTATTCGTTTTTATTAATATTGCTTCTATTTGAACGATTTCAACGATCTAAAATGCTTGAAAATGCTTATTTTAAAGCAAAACAGCACGTTTTGAGCTTTAATCTGCGTTTTAACGCGTAAAACAGCATAAAACGACGAATTTTTATTATTCGTTTTTTATTAATATTGCTTCTATTTGAACGATTTCAACGATCTAAAAATGCTTGAAAATGCTTATTTTAGCAAAACAGCACGTTTTGAGCTTTAATCTGCGTTTTAACGCGTAAAACAGCATAAAACGACGAATTTTTTATTATTCGTTTTTATTAATATTGCTTCTATTTGAACGATTTCAACGATCTAAAATGCTTGAAAATGCTTATTTTACGAAAACAGCACGTTTTGAGCTTTTTAATCTGCGTTTTAACGCGTAAAACAGCATAAAACGACGAATTTTTATTATTCGTTTTTATTAATATTGCTTCTATTTGAACGATTTCAACGATCTAAAATGCTTGAAAATGCTTATTTTAGCAAAAACAGCACGTTTTGAGTTTTAATCTGCGTTTTAACGCGTAAAACAGCATAAAAACGACGAATTTTTATTATTCGTTTTATTAATATTGCTTCTATTTGAACGATTTCAACGATCTAAAATGCTTGAAAATGCTTATTTTAGCAAAAACAGCACGTTTTGAGCTTTAATCTGCGTTTTAACGCGTAAAACAGCATAAAAACGACGAATTTTTATTATTCGTTTTTATTAATATTGCTTCTATTTGAACGATTTCAACGATCTAAAATGCTTGAAAATGCTTATTTTAGCAAAACAGCACGTTTTGAGTTTTAATCTGCGTTTTAACGCGTAAAACAGCATAAAAACGACGAATTTTTATTATTCGTTTTTATTAATATTGCTTCTATTTGAACGATTTCAACGATCAAAAAATGCTTGAAAATGCTTATTTTAGCAAAACAGCACGTTTTGAGTTTAATCTGCGTTTTAACGCGTAAAACAGCATAAAACGACGAATTTTTATTATTGTTTTTATTAATATTGCTCTATTTGAACGATTTCAACGATCTAAAATGCTTGAAATGCTTATTTTAGCAAAACAGCACGTTTTGAGCTTTATTGCGTTTTAACGCGTAAAACAGCATAAAAACGACGAATTTTTATTATTCGTTTTTATTTTATTGCTTCTATTTGAACGATTTCAACGATCTAAAAATGCTTGAAAATGCTTATTTTAGCAAAACAGCACGTTTTGAGCTTTAATCTGCGTTTTAACGCGAAAAACAGCATAAAACGACGAATTTTTATTATTCGTTTTTTTTAATATTGCTTCTATTTGAACGATTTCAACGATCTAAAATGCTTGAAAATGTTTTTATTTTAGCAAAACAGCACGTTTTGAGCTTTAATCTGCGTTTTAACGCGTAAAACAGCAAAAAAACGACGAATTTTTATTATTTTTTTTTATTAATATTGCGTCTATTTGAACGATTTCAACGATCTAAAATGCTTGAAAATGCTTATTTTAGCAAAACAGCACTTTTTGAGCTTTATTCTGCGTTTTAACGCGTAAACAGCAAAAAAACGACGAAATTTTTATTATTCGTTTTTATTTATTGCGTCTATTTGAACGATTTCAACGATCTAAAAGCTTGAAAATGCTTATTTTAGCAAAACAGCACGTTTTGAGCTTTAATCTGCGTTTTAACGCGAAAAACAGCATAAAAACGACGAATTTTTATTATTCGTTTTTATTAATATTGCTTCTATTTGAACGATTTCAACGATTTAAAATGCTTAAAAATGCTTATTTTAGCAAAACAGCACGATTTGAGCTTTAATCTGCGTTTTAACGCGTAAAACAGCATAAAACGACGAAATTTTTATTATTCGTTTTTATTAATATTGCGTCTTTTGAACGATTTCAACGATCTAAAATGCTTGAAAATGCTTATTTTAGCAAAACAGCACGTTTTGAGCTTTATTCTGGTTTTAACGCGTAAAACAGCATAAAACGACGAAATTTTATTATTCGTTTTTATTTTATTGTGTCTATTTGAACGATTTCAACGATCTAAAATGCTTGAAAATGCTTATTTTAGCAAAACAGCACGTTTTGAGCTTTAATCTGCGTTTTAACGCGTAATCAGCATAAAAACGACGAATTTTTTATTATTCGTTTTTTATTAATATTGCTTCTATTTGAACGATTTCAACGATCTAAAATGCTTGAAAATGCTTATTTTAGGAAAACAGACTTTTTGGAGCTTTAATCTGCGTTTTAACGCGTAAAACAGCATAAAACGACAAAATTTTTATTATTCGTTTTTATTAATATTGCGTCTATTTGAACGATTTAAACGATCTAAAATGCTTGAAAATGCTTATTTTAGCAAAACAGCACGTTTTGAGCTTTAATCGCGTTTTAACGCGTAAAACAGCATAAAACGGCGAATTTTTTATTATTCGTTTTTATTAATATTGCTTCTATTTGAACGATTTCAACGATCTAAAATGTTGAAAATGCTTATTTTAGCAAAACAGCACGTTTTGAGCTTTATTCTGCGTTTTAACGCGAAAAACAGCATAAAACGACGAAATTTTTATTATTCGTTTTTATTTTTATGGCGTCAATTTGAACGATTTCAACGATCTAAAATGCTTAAAAAATGCTTATTTTAGCAAAACAGTACGTTTTGAGCTTTAATCTGCGTTTTAACGCGTAAAACAGCATAAAACGACGAATTTTTATTATTCGTTTTTATTAATATTGCGCCTATTTGAACGATTTCGACGATCTAAAAATGCTAAAATGCTTTATTTTAGCAAACAGCACGTTTTGGGGTTTAATCTGCGTTTTAACGCGTACAACAAATAAAACGACAAATTTTTTTATTATTCGTTTTTATTAATATTGCTTCTATTTGAACGATTTCAACGATCTAAAATGCTTGAAAATGCTTATTTTAGCAAAACAGTACGTTTTGAGCTTTAATCTGCGTTTTAACGCGTAAAACAGCATAAAAAAACGACGAATTTTTATTATTCGTTTTTTATTAATATTGCTTCTATTTGAACGATTTCAACGATCTAAAAATGCTTGAAAAAGCTTATTTTAGCAAAAACAGCAGTTTGAGCTTTATTCGGCGTTTTAACGCGTAAACAGCATAAAAACGACAAATTTTTTATTATTCGTTTTTATTAATATTGCTTCTATTTGAACGATTTCAACGATCAAAAAATGCTTGAAATGCTTATTTTAGCAAAACAGCACGTTTTGAGCTTTATTCTGCGTTTAACGCGTAAAACAGCATAAAAACGACGAATTTTTATTTTTCCCGTTTTTTATTAATATTGTTCTTTTTGGGAACGATTTCAACGATCTAAAATGCTTGAAAATGCTTATTTTAACAAAAACAGCACGTTTTGAGCTTTAATCTGCGTTTTAACTCGTAAAAACAGCAAAAAAACGACGAATTTTTATTATTCTTTTTTATTAATATTGCTTCTATTTGAACGATTTCAACGATCTAAAATGCTTGAAAATGCTTATTTAGCAAAACAGCACGTTTGAGCTTTTAATCTGCGTTTTAACGCGTAATACAGCATAAAACGACGAATTTTTTATTATTCGTTTTTATTAATATTGTTTATTTGAACGATTTCAACGATCTAAAATGCTTGAAAATGCTTATTTCAAAACAGCACGTTTTGAGCTTTAATCTGCGTTTTAACGCGTAAAAACAGCATAAAACGACGAAATTTTTATTATTCTTTTTTATTAATATTGCGTCTATTTGAACGATTTCAACGATCTAAAATGCTTAAAATGCTTATTTTAGCAAAACAGCACGTTTTGGGGTTTTTAATCTGCGTTTTAACGCGTAAAACAGCATAAAACGACGAATTTTATTATTCGTTTTTATTAATATTGCTTCTATTTGAACGATTTCAACGATCTTGGAAAATGCTTATTTTAGCTAAACAGCACGTTTTGAGTTTATTCTGCGTTTTAACGCGTAAAACAGCATAAAACGACGAATTTTTTATTATTCTTTTTTAATATTGCATCTATTTGAACGATTTCAACGATCTAAAAAAGCTTTGAAATGCTTTTTTGCTAAACAGCGTTATTATTTGCGTAAGCGTAAAAACATAAATCACGTTTTTATTATTCGTTTTTTAAATTGTCTATTTGAAATTTCATTCAAAAGCTTAAGCTTATTTGCTTTAACGCGTATAGCTTTAACGGTTTTAATGCGTAAAACATCATAAAATCGACGAATTTTTTATTATTCGTTTTTTATTAATATTGCTTCTATTTGAACGATTTCAAGATCAAAATGCTTGAAAATGCTTATTTTAACAAAACAGCACGTTTTGAAAGCTTTAATCTGCGTTTTAACTGTAAAACAGCATAAAATCGACGAATTTTTTATTATTCGTTTTTATTAATATTGCTTCTATTTTAACGATTTCAACGATCTGAAAATGCTTGAAAATGCTTATTTTAAGCAAAACAGCACGTTTTGAGCTTTACTCGTTTTAACGCGTAAAACAGCATTAAAACGACGAATTTTTATTATTCGTTTTATTAATATTGGCTATTTAACGTGATTTCAACGATTAAAATGCTTGAAAAATGCTTATTTTAGCAAAACAGACGTTTTTGAGTTTTAATCTGCGTTTTAACGCGTAAAACAGCATAAAACGACAATTTTTTATTATTCGTTTTTTATTAATATTGCTCTATTTGAACGATTTCAACGATCTAAAATGCTTGAAAAATGCTTATTTTAGCAAAACAGCACGTTTTGATGTTTTATTCTGCGTTTTAACGTAAAACAGCATAAAAACGACGAAATTTTTAATTATTCGTTTTATTATTGCGTCTATTTGAGCGATTTCAACGACTAAAATGCTTGAAAATGCTTATTTTAGCAAAATACACGTTTTGAGCTTTTAATCTGCGTTTTAACGCGTAAAAGAGCATAAAAATGACGAATTTTTATTATTCGTTTTTATTAATATTGCTTCTATTTAAACGATTTCAACTATCTAAAATGCTTGAAAATGTCTTATTTTTAAAAATGCTATCGTTTTGAGTTTTAATCTGCGTTTTAACGCGTAAAACTAGTAAAAAACGACGAATTTTTTTATTCGTTTTTTAATATTGCTTCTATTTGAACGATTTCAACGATCTAAAATGCTTGAAAATGCTTTTAGCAAAACAGCACGATTTGAGCTTTAATCTGCGTTTTAACGCGTAAAACAGCATAAAAACGACGAAATTTTTATTATTCGTTTTATTAATATTGCGTCTATTTGAACGATTTCAACGATCTAAAATGCTTGAAATGTTATTTTCAAAACGAATGTTTTGAGCTTTAATTCGCGTTTTAACGCGTTAAACAGCATAAAACGATGAAATTTTATTACGTTTTTTTTATTGCGTCTATTTGACGATTTCAACGATCTAAAATGCTTGAAAATGTTATTTTATAAGAAACAGCACGTTTTGAGCTTTAATCTGCGTTTTAACGCGTAAAACAGCATAAAACGACGAATTTTTATTATTTTTTTTATTTTTTTAATAAATTATGCTTTTTTGAACGATTTGAGTTTAACGATCTAAATCTTGAAAATGCTTATTTTAAGCAAAACAGCATTTTTGAGTTTTAATCTGCGTTTTAACGTTAAACATATAAAACGACAATTTTATTATTCGTTTTTATTAATATTGCTCTATTTGAGATTTCAACGATCTAAATGCTGAAAATGCTTATAGCAAACAGCACGTTTTGAGTTTTTAATTCGCGTTTTAACGCTAAATAAGCATAAAACGACGAATTTTTATTATTCGTTTTGATTAATTGCGTTCTATTTAACGATTTCAACGATCTAAAATGCTTGAAATGTTATTTTATGCAAAACAGCACGTTTTGAGCTTTAATTGAACGTTTAACGCGAAAACAGCATAAAACGACGAATTTTTATTATTCGTTTTTATTAATATTGCCTTTTGAACGATTTCAACGATTAAAATGCTGAAAATTGCTTTATTTTTGCAATCAGCACGTTTGGTTATTGACGTTTTAACGATCTAAAACATAAAAAGCTTATTTTATATTCGATTTTGTTATTAAATTGCGTTTTATTTGAACAGATTTCAAACGATCTAAAATGCTTGAAAATGCTGTTTTTAGCAAAACAGCTATGTTTTGATTTTAATTCGTTTTAACGCGTAAAAGCATAAAAACGTACGACTTTACGTTTTATATATGCTCATTTAACCGTAAAACAGCATAAAACGTGAAATTTTATTATGTTTTTTATAATATTGCACGTCTATTGAACGATTTCAACGATTAAAATGCTTGAAAATGCTATTTTAGCAAAACAGAACGTTTTGAGTTTTTACTCTGCGTTTAACGCGTAAAACAGCATAAAAACGACGAATTTTTTATTATTCGTTTTTAATATTGCTTCTATTTGAACGATTTCAACGATCTAAAATGCTTGAAAATGCTTATTTTTAGCAAAACAGCACGTTTTGAGCTTTAATATGCGTTTTAACGCGTAAAACAGCATAAAAAGACGAATTTTTATTATTCGTTTTTATTAATATTGCTTCTATTTGAACGATTTCAACGATCTAAAATGCTTGAAAATGCTTATTTTAGCAAAACAGCACGTTTTGAGCTTTAATCTGCGTTTAACGCGTAAAACAGCATAAAAGGGACAAATTTTTTTATTATTCTTTTTTATTAATATTGCGTCTATTTGAACGATTTCAACGATCTAAAATGCTTGAAAATGCTTATTTAGCAAAACAGCAGTTTTGAGTTTTAATCTGCTTTTTAACGCGTAAAACAGCAAAAAAACGACGAATTTTTATTATCGTTTTTATTAATATTGCCTATTTAACGATTTCACGATCTAAATTGCTTGAAAATGCTTATTTTAGCAAAACAGCACGTTTTGAGCTTTAATCTGCTTTTTAACGCGTAAAACATCATAAAACGCAATTTTTTATTATCTTTTTTTATTAATATTGCGTCTATTTGAACGATTTCAACGATCTAAAATGCTTGAAAATGCTTATTTTAGCAAAACAGCACGTTTTGAGCTTTTAATCTGCGTTTTAACGCGTAAAACAGCATAAAAAACGACGAATTTTTTATTATTCGTTTTATTAATATTGCCTATTTGCACGATTTCAACGATCTAAATGCTTGAAAATGCTTATTTTAGCAAAAACAGCACGTTTGAGCTTAATTCTGCGTTTTAACGCGTAAAACAGCATAAAAAGGGACGAATTTTTTATTATTCGTTTTTTAATATTGCGTCTATTTGAAGGGATTTCAACGCTCTAAAATGCTTGAAAATGCTTATTTTAGCAAAACAGCACGTTTTGAGTTTTTAATATGCGTTTTAACGCGAAAAACAGCATAAAACGACGAATTTTTTATTATTCGTTTTATTAATATTCTTCTATTTGAACGTTTTCCCAACGATCTAAAATGCTTGAAAATGCTTATTTTAGCAAAACAGCACGTTTTGAGCTTTAATCTGCGTTTTAACGCGTAAAACAAAGATAAAAACGACGAATTTTTATTATTCGTTTTTATTAATATTGCGTCTATTTGAACGATTTCAACGATCTAAAATGCTTGGAAAATGCTTATTTTAGCAAAACAGCACGTTTTGAGTTTAATCTGCGTTTTAACGCGTAAAAGCTAAAAAACGACAAATTTTTTTATTATTCTTTTTTATTATATTGCTTCTATTTGAACGATTTCAACGATCTAAAATGCTTGAAAATGCTTATTTTAGCAAAACAGCACGTTTTTGAGCTTAATTCTGCGTTTTAACGCGTAAAACAGCATAAAAACGATTAATTTTTTATTATTCGTTTTTATTAATATTGCGTCTATTTGAACGATTTCAACGATCTAAAATGCTTGAAAATGCTTATTTTAGCAAAACAGCAGTTTGAGCTTTAATCTGCGTTTTAACGCGTAAAAAGCAAAAAAACGACAAATTTTTATTCGTTTTTTTAATATTGCTTATTTAAACGATTTCCAACGATCTAAAATGCTTGAAAATGCTTATTTTAGCAAAACAGCACGTTTTGAGCTTTAATCTGCGTTTTAACGCATAAAACAGCATAAAACGACAAATTTTTTTTATTATTGGTTTTATTAATATTGCGTCTATTTGAACGATTTCCGATCA
>NW_027047810.1:0-12607 GCF_025399875.1 Dalotia coriaria | reverse complement strand
TTTTGTAAATAAGACAAGCATTTTGAGTGTTTCCTTTTACGTTAAAACGCGATTTTTTAGCTCAAAAACCCGTGCTGTTTTGCTAAAATAAGCATTTTCAAGCATTTTGATCGTTGAAATCGTTCAAAAGAGAAATTAATAAAAACGAATAAGTAAATCGTCGTTTTATGCTGTTTTACGTTAAACGCAGATTAAGCTCAAACGTGCTGTTTTTAAAATAAGCATTTTCAGCATTTGATCGTTGAAATGTTCAATAGAAGTCTAATAAAACGAATAATAAAAATTCGTCGTTTTATGCTGTTTTACGATTAAAACGCATAAAGCTCAAAAGGGCTGTTTTGCAAAATAAGCATTTTCAAGCATTTTAGATCGTTGAAATCGTTCAAATAGAGCAATATTAATAAAAAACGAATAATAAAAATTGTCGTTTTATGCTGTTTACGCGTTAAAACGCGATAAAGCTCAAAACGTGCTGTTTTGCTAAAATAAGCATTTTCAAGCATTTTAGATCGTTGAAATCGTTCAAATAGAAGCAATATTAATAAAAAACGAATAAAAAATTCGTCGTTTTATGCTGTTTTACGCTTAAAACGCAGATTAAACCCTCAAAACGTGCTGTTTTGCTAAAATAAGCATTTTCAAGCATTTTGATCGTTGAAATCGTTCAAATAGAAGCAATATTAATAAAAACGAATACCAAAAAATTCGTCGTTTTATGCTGTTTTACGCGTTAAAACGCAGATTAAAGCTCAAAACGTGCTGTTTTGCTAAAATAAGCATTTTCAAGCATTTTAGATCGCTGGAAATCGTTCAAATAGAAGCAATATTAATAAAAAACGAATAATAAAATTCGTCGTTTTATGCTGTTTTACGCGTTAAAACGCAGATTAAAGCCTCAAAACGTGCTGTTTTGCTAAAAATAACATTTTCAAGCATTTTAGATCGTTGAAATCGTTCAAATAGACGCAATATTAATAAAAACGAATAATAAAAAATTCGTCGTTTTATGCTTGTTTTACGCGTTAAACGCAGATTAAAGCTCAAAACGTGCTGTTTTGCTAAAATAAGCATTTTCAAGCATTTTAGATCGTTGAAACCGTTCAAATAGAAGCAATTAATAAAAAACGAATAATAAAAATTCGTCGTTTTATGCTGTTTTACGCGTTAAAACGCAGATTAAACCTCAAACTGCTGTTTTCTAAAATAAGCATTTTCAAGCATTTTAGATCGTTGAAATCGTTCAAATAGAAGCAATATTAATAAAACGAATAATAAAAATTTAGTCGTTTTATGTTGTTTTACGCGTTAAAACGCAGATTAAAGCTCAAAACGTGCTGTTTTGCTAAAATAAGCATTTTCAAGCATTTTAGATCGTTGAAATCGTTCAAATAGACGCAATAATAATAAAAACGAATAATAAAAATTTCGTCGTTTTATGCTGTTTTACGCGTTAAAACGCAGATTAAAGCTCAAACGTGCTGTTTTGCTAAAATAAGCATTTTCAAGCATTTTAGATCGTTGAAATCGTTCAAATAGAGCAATATTAATAAAAACGAATAATAAAATTCGTCGTTTTATGCTGTTTTACGCGTTAAAACGCAGATTAAAAGCTCAAACGTGCTGTTTTGCTAAAATAAGCATTTTCAAGCATTTTAATCGTTGAAATCGTTCAAATAGACGCAATATTAATAAAAACGAATAATAAAAATTTTGTCGTTTTATGTTGTTTACGCGTTAAAACGCGATTAAAGCTCAAACGTGCTTTTTGCTATTAATAAGCATTTTCAAGCATTTTTAGATCGTTTGAAATCGTTCAAATAGCGCAATAATTAATAAAAAACGAATATAAAAAATCTTGTCGTTTTATGCAGTTTTAGCGTTAAAACGCAGATTAAAGCTCAAAACGTGCTGTTTTGCTAAAAAAGCATTTTCAAGCATTTTAGATCGTTGAAACGTTTAAATAGAAGCTATTAATAAAACGAATAATAAAAATTCGTCATTTTTAGCTGTTATACGCGTTAAAACGCAGATTAAAGCTCAAACGTGCTGTTTTGCTAAAATAAGCATTTTCGCTAATTTTAGATCGTTGAAATCGGTCAAATAGAAGCAATATTAATAAAAAACGAATACAATAAAAAATTCGTCGTTTTTATGCGCTGTTTTACGCGTTAAACGCAGATTAAAGCTCAAAACGTGCTGTTTTGCTAAAATAAGCATTTTCTGGCATTTTAGATCGTTGAAATCGTTCAAATAGAAGCAATATTAATAAAAACGAATAATAAAAAATTCGTCGTTTTATGCTGTTTTACGCGTTAAAACGCAGATTAAAGCTCAAAAACGCTGTTTTGCTAAATAATCATTTTCAAGCATTTTAGATCGTTGAAATCGTTCAAATAGACGCAATATTACGCCAAAAAAAGGAATAAATAATAAAAATTTTGCCGTTTTATGCTGTTTTACGCGTTAAATGGCAGATGAAAGCTCAAACGTTCCTGTTTTGCTAAAATAAGCATTTTCGCTGAATAAGATTTACTGACCGCCGAAATCGTCTTCAAATAGACGCACAAAAATAAAAACGAATAATGTAAAAAAATTCCCCGTCGTTTTATGCTGTTTTACGCGTTAAAACGCAGAATAAAGCTCAAAACGTGCCGTTTTGCTAAAATAAGCACTTTCGCTAATTTTAGATCGCTTAAAATCGTTCAAATAGACGCACATTAATAAAAACGAATAATAAAAATTCTCTGTCGTTTTATGTTGTTTTACGCGTTAAACGCAGATTAAAAGCTCAAAACGTGCTGTTTTGCTAAAATAAGCATTTTCAAGCATTTTAGATCGTTGAAATCGTTCAAATAGAAGCTAACATTAATAAAACGAATAATAAAAATTCCCGTCGTTCTTTATGCGTTGCTTTACGCGTTAAAAACGCAGATTAAAGCTCAAAACGCTGTTTTGCTAAAATAAGTATTTTCAGCATTTTAGATCGCTGAAAATCGTTTAAATAGAAGCAATATTAATAAAAAACGAATAATAAAAAATTCCGTCATTTTTATGCTGCCTTTTACCGCTTAAAACGGCAGATTAAAAGCCTTCAAAACGTGCTGTTTTGCTAAAATAAGCATTTCAAGCATTTTAGATCGTTGAACCGTTCAATAGACGCAATATTAATAAAAAACGAAATAATAAATATTCTGTAGTTTTATGTTGTTTACGCGTTAAACGCAGAATAAAGCACAAAATCGTGCTGTTTTGCTGCTAAAATAAGCATTTTCAAGCATTTTGATCGTTGAAATCGTTCAAATAGAATCAATATTAATAAAAACGAATAATAAAAATTCGTCGTTTTATGTTGTTTTACGCGTTAAACGCAGATTAAAACCTCCTCAAACGTGTGCTGTTTCGCTGCTAAAAAATAAGCATTTTCAAGCATTTTAGATCGTTGAAATCGTTCAAATAGACGCAATATTAATAAAAAACGAATAATAAAATTTCGTCGTTTTATTGTTTTACGCGTTAAAACGCAGATTAAAGCTCAAACGTGCTGTTTTGCTAAAATAAGCATTTTCGCTAATTTTAGATCGTTGAAATCGTTCAAATAGAAGCAATATTAATAAAAAAACAAATAATAAAAATTCGTCGTTTTATAAGCCGTTTTACGCGTTAAAACGCAGATTAAAGCTCAAAACGTGCTGTTTTGCTAAAATAAGCATTTTCAAGCTTTTAGATCGCTGAAATCCTCGTTCAAATAGACGCAATAAAATAAAAACGAATAATGCGTACTCTGTCGTTTTATGTTGTTTTGGCCGTTAAAACGCAGAATAAAGCTCAAACGCTGTTTTGCTAAAATAAGCATTTTCAAGACGATCGTTGAAATCGTTCAAATAGACGCAATATTAATAAAAAACGAATAATAAAAATTTCGTCGTTTTTATGCTGTTTTACGCAAGTTAAAACGCAGATTAAAAGCTCAAATCGTGCTGTTTTGCTAAAATAAGCATTTTCAAGCATTTAAATCGTTGAAATCGTTCAAATTGAAGTTGAATATTAATAAAAACGAATAATAAAAAAATCTGTCGTTTTATGCTGTTTACGCGTTAAAACGCAGATTAAAGCTCAAAACGTGCTGTTTTTGCTAAAATAAGCATTTCTGCTTTTAGATCGTTGAATCGTTCAACAGACGCAATAAAATAAAAAACGAATAGCCAAAATTCTGTCGTTTTATGTTGCTTTACGCGTTAAAACGTAGAATAAAGCTCAAAACGTGTGCTGTTTTGCTACAAAATAAGCATTTTCAAGCATTTTAGATCGTTGAAATCGTTCAAATAGACGCATTAATAAAAACGAATAATAAAAATCTGTCGTTTTATGTTGTTTTACGTTAAAACGGTAGATTAAAAGCTCAAACGCTGTTTTGCTAAAATAAGCATTTTCAAGCATTTAGATCGTTGAAATCGTTCAATAGAAGCACATTAAAAAAACGAATAATAAAAATTCCGTCGTTTTATGCTGTCGCCGCAAAACGCAGATTATACTAAAAACGTGCTGTTTTGCTAAAATAAGCATTTTCAAGCATTTTAGATCGTTGAAATCATTCAAATAGACGCAATATTAATAAAAAACGAATAATAAAATTCGTCGTTTTATGCTGTTTTACGCGCTAAAACGCAGATTAAAAGCTCAAAACGTGCTGTTTTGCTAAAAATGCTTACTTTCAAGCATTTTAGATCGCTGAAATCGTTTAAATAGCTAAATATTAATAAAACGAATAATAAAAAATTCGTCATTTTATGCTCTTTTACGCGTTAAAACGTGCGGTGATTAAAGCTCAAACGCTGTTTTGCTAAAATAAAGCACTTTCGCCATTTTAGATCGTTGAAATCGCTCAAATAGACGCAATATTAATAAAAACGAATAATAAAATTTCGTCGTTTTATGCTGTTTTACGCGTTAAAACGCAGAATAAAGCTCAAAACGTGCTGTTTTGCTAAAATAAGCATTTCAAGCATTTTAGATCGCTGGAAATCGTTCAAATAGAAATAATATAATAAAACGAATAAATAAAAATCTGTCGTTTTTATGCTGTTTTACGCGTTAAAATCTGCAGATTAAAGCTCAAACGTGCTGTTTTGCTAAAATACATTTTCAAGCATTTTAGATCGCTGAAATCGTTCAAATAGACGCAATATTAATAAAAAACGAATAATAAAAATTCGTCGTTTTATGTTGTTTTACGCGTTAAAAACGCAGATTAAAGCTCAAAACGTGCTGTTTTGCTAAAATAAGCATTTTCAAGCATTTTAGATCGTTGAAATCGTTCAAATAGAAGCAATATTAATAAAAAAAAAAACGAATAATAAAAATTCGTCGTTTTTATGCTGTTTTACGAGTTAAAAGCGCAGATTTCAAAAGCTCAAACGTGCTGTTTCTTGCTGCTACAAAATAAGCATTTTCAAGCATTTTAGATCGTTGAAATCGTTCAAATAGAAGCTACTATTAATAAAAAACGAATAATAAAAAATTCGTCGCTTTATGATGTTTTACGCATTAAAAACGCAGATTAAAGCTCAAAATGTGCTGTTTTGCTAAAATGTAAGCATTTTCAAGCATTTTTAGGATCGTTGAAATCGTTCAAATAGAAGCAATATTAATAAAAAACGAATAATGTGTACCCGGACGCCTTTATGCTGCCTTTACGCGTTGCCCGCCCGTAACGCCCGCACGTCCGTCGTTTTTATGCCGTTTTACGCGTTAAAACGCCGAATAAATAAAAACGCTGTTTTGCTAAAATGAGCATTTTCGGGCATTTTAGATCGTTGAAATCGTTCCAAATAGAAGTAATATTAATAAAAACGAATAATAAAAAATTCGTCGTTTTTATGCTGTTTTACGCGTTAAAACGCAGATTAAAGCTCAAAACGCGCTGTTTTGCTAAAATAAGCATTTTCAAGCATTTTTAGATCGTTGAAATCGTTCAAAATAGACGTAATAACAAAAAACGAATAATAAAAAAAATTCGTCGTTTTATGTTGCCTTTACGCGTTAAAAACGCAGATTATAGCTCAAAAACGTGCTGTTTTGGTTAAAAATAAGCATTTTCGGCATTTTAGATCGTTGAAATCGTTCAAATAGACGCGCAATATTAATAAAAACGAATAATAAAAATTCGTCGTTTTTATGCTGTTTTACGCGTTAAAACGCGGCGTGATTAAAGCTCAAAACGTGCTGTTTTGCTAAATAAGTATTTTCAAGCATTTTGTGATCGCTGAAATCGTTCAAATAGAAGCACATTAATAAAAAAACGAATAATAAAAATTGGCCGTTTTATGTTGTTTTACGCTTAAAATCGCAGATTAAACCTCAAACGCGCTGTTTCATAAAATAAGCATTTTCAAGCATTTTAGATCGTTGAAATCGTTCAAATATAAATATTAATAAAAAAACGAATACCAAAAATGCCGTTCGCTTTTATAAGCTGTTTACGCGTTAAAAACGCAGATTAAAGCCTCAAAACGTGCCGTTTTGCTAAAATAAGTATTTTCAAGCATTTTAGATCGCGAAATCGTTCAAATAGAAGCAATATTAATAAAAAACGAATAATAAAAATTCGTCGTTTTATGCTGTTTTACGCGTTAAAACGCAGATTAAAGCTCAAACGTGCTGTTTGCTAAAAGCATTTTCAAGCATTTTAGATCGTTGAAACTGTTCAAATAGAAGCTACCATTAATAAAAAAACGAATAATAAAAAATTCGTCGTTTTATGTTGTTTTACGCGTTAAAACGAATAAAGCTCAAAACGCTTTCGCGTTTCAAAATAAGTATTTTCAAACATTTTAGATCGTTGAAATCGTTCAAATAGAAACAATATTAATAAAAAACGAATAATAAAATTCGCCGTTTTATGCTGTTTTACGCGTTAAAACGCAGATTAAAAGCTCAAAACGTGCTGTTTTGCTAAAATAAGTTATTTTCAAGCATTTTAGATCGCTGAAATCGTCTGCTAAATAGGACGCATATTAATAAAAACGAATAATAAAAATTTCGTCGTTTTTATGCTGTTTTACGCGTTAAAACGCAGATTAAAGCTCAAACGTGCTGTTTTGCTAAAATAAGCATTTTCAAGCATTTTACATCGTTGAAATCGTTCAAATAGAAGCAATATGAATAAAAAAACGAATAATAAAAAATTCGTCGTTTTATGCTGTATTACGCGTTAAAACGCGTGATTAAAAGCTCAAAACGTGCTGTTTTGCAAAAAATAAGTACATTTTCTACATTTTAGATCGCTGGAAATCGTTCAAATAGACGCATTAATAAAACAACAATAAAAATTCGTCGTTTTGGCGCTGTTTTACGTTAAACGCAGATTAAAGCTCAAAACGTGCTGTTTTGCTAAAGTAAGCATTTTCAAGCATCAGATCGTTGAAATCGTTCAAATAGACGCAATATTAATAAAACGAATAATAAAATCGTCATTTTATGTTGTTTTACGCGTTAAAACGCAGATTAAAGCTCAAACGTGTGCTGTTTTGTTAAAATAAAGCATTTTCACATTTAGATCGTTGAAATCGTTCAACAGAAGCACATTAATAAAACGAATAATAAAGTACCCCTACTGTTTTATACTGTTTTACGCGTTAAACGTAGTAGATTAAAGCTCAAAACGTAGCTGTTTTATAAAATAAGCATTTTCAAGCATTTTAGATCGTTGAAATTGTCTTCAAATAGAAGCAATATTAATAAAAACGAATAATAAAATACCCGTCGCCTTTTTATGCTGTTTTACGCGTTAAAACGCAGAATAAAAGCTCAAAACGTGCTGTTTTGCTAAAATAAGCATTTTCAAACATTTTAGATCGTTGAAATCGTTCAAATAGAAAACAATATTAATAAAAACGAATAATAAAAATCTCGCCGTTTTATGTTGTTTTATCAGCGTTAAACGCAGATTAAAGCTCAAACGTGCCGGTTTTGCTAAAATAAGCATTTTCAAGCATTTAGATCGTTGAAATCGTTCAAATAGACGCGGCAATATTAATAAAAAACGAATAATGTACCCCTGTCGTTTTATGCTGTTTTACGCGTTAAAACGTAGATTAAAGCTCACAAAACGTGTTGTTTTGCTAAAATAAGCATTTTCAAGCATTTACATCGTTGAAATCGTTCACAAATGAAGCATTATGAATAAAAACGAATAATAAAATTGTCGTTTTATGTTGTATTACGCGTTAAAACGCAGAGATTGGGGTGCCCAAAACGCGCTGTTTTGCAAAATAAGTATTTTTCAAGCATTTTGTAGATCGTTGAAATCGTTCAATAGACGCAATATTAATAAAAACGAATAATAAAAGTAAATTGTCGTTTTATGCGCTGTTTTACAAAAGTTGCAAACGCAGATTAAAGCCCAAACGTGCTGCGTTTTACATAAAGTAAGCATTTCTTTTCAAGCATTTTAGATCGTTGAAATCGTTCAAATAGACGCAATATTAATAAAAACGAATAATAAAAATTCGTCATTTTTATGCTGTTTTACGCGTTAAAAACGCAGATTAAAAGCTCAAAAACGCGCTGTTTTGCTAAAATAAGCATTTTCAAGCATTTTATCGTTGAACCGTTCAAATAGGTGCTTAATATTAATAAAACGAATAATGTAAAATTTGCCGTTTTTATACCGTTTTACGCGTTAAAACGCAGATTAAAAAGCTCAAAACGTGCTGTTTTGCTAAAATAAATAATTTTCAAGCATTTCCAGATCGTTGAAACCGTTTAAATAGAAGCTAAATATTAATAAAAATCGAATAATAAAAATTCGTCATTTTTATGCTGTTTTACGCGTTAAAAACGTAGATTAAAGCTCAAACGTGCTGTTTTGCTAATATAAGCATTTTCGCTATTTTAGATCGTTGAAACCGTTCAAATAGACGTGCAATATTAAAAAACGTGAATAATAAAAATTTCGTCGTTTTTATGTTGTTTTACGCGCTAAAAAACGCAGATTAAAAGCTCAAAACGTGCTGCGTTTTGCTAAAATAAGCATTTCGCTAATTTGTATCGCTGGAAATCGTTCAAATAGAAGTAATATTAATAAAAACGAATAATAAAAAAATTCGTCGTTTTATGCTGTTTTACGCGTTAAACGCAGATTAAACCTCAAAGTAAAATAAATATAACATATAAAATTAACGTTTAATAATATTTATTAAAACGCAGATTAAATAAAACGTGCTTTTTGCTAAAATAAGCTTTTCAAGAATTTAAATCTTCAAAACGTTGAATGCGAAATAATAAAAACAATTAATAAAAATTCGTTTATAAAATTTTAGTTAAAAACGAGATTAAATCTCTAGCTGTTTTGCTAAAACGCATTTTGAAATACAATCTGAAATTTCAAATAGAAAGTTAAAAAGATAATAAAAATTCAATATATGCTGTATTAGCGTAAGATTAAAACTCAATGCTGTTTAAAAATAAAATTTCAGCATTTTAGACGTGCAATTTTCAAATACATTTAAATATTCAAATAATAAAAAGTTTTTATGATTTAAAAAACGAATATAAAATTGTTTTATGCTGTTTAGCTTAAAGAAGCATTTTAAAGTTTTAAACGTTGAAATCGTTTAAAAGAAGCATTTTAAGAAAATCATTGAAATCGTTCAAATAGACGTTTTTAAACATTAAAAAAAAATTCGTTTAAAGTGTTTTTGTAAAACGCAGATTAAAGCAAAATGCTTTTTGCAAAGTTCAAATTTTCAAATTATAAAATCGAAATAAAATTATAGCAATTTAATACAAATTTTAGTTAAAACGTAATTTAAGTTGGTTTAAAATAAAAGTGTTTTATAAAAGATTTTCAAGCATTTTAGATCGTTGAAATCGTTCAAATAGAAAATATAAAAAAACGAAAATAAAAATTCTCTCTTTTATTGTTTTATTAAAACGCAGATTAAAGCTAAAACGTGCTGTTTTGCTAAAATAAGCTTTTCAAGCATTTTAGATCGTTGAAATGTTTAAATAGAGCAAATTAATAAAACAATAAAAAAATTTCATTTTTATGCTTTTTACGCGTTAAAACGCAATAAAGCTCAAAACGTGCTGTTTTGCTAAAATAAGCATTTTCAAGCATTTTGATCGTTGAAATCGTTCAAATAGAAGAAAATTAAAAAAAACAAAATAAAAATTCGTCGTTTTATGCTGTTTTAGGGTTAAAACGCAGATTAAAGCTAAAAAGCTGTTTTGCTAAAATAAGATTTTCAAGCATTTTAGATCGTTGAAATCGTTCAAAAGACGCAAAAAAAAAAAACGAATAATAAAATTTCGTCTTTTTTATGCTGTTTTACGCGTTAAAACGAAAAACCCAAAACGTGCTGTTTTGCTAAAAAAAGTTTCAAGAAGATCGTTAAAATCGTTAAAATAGAAGAATTTTAAAAAAAAAACGAATAAAAAAAAATTCGTCGTTTTATGCTGTTTTAGGGTTAAAACGTAGATTAAAGCTCAAAACATGCTTTTTTGTTAAAATAAGCATTTTAAACTTTTTAATCGCTGAACGTTCAAAAGATGCAAATTAATAATAAACGAATAAAAAAAAATTCGTCTTTTATGTTTTTTACGCGTTAAAACGCAGATTAAAGCTCAAATCGTGCTGTTTTGCTAAAATAAGCTTTTTAGATCGTTGAAATCGTTCAAATAGGCAATATTAATAAAAACGAATAAAAAAAAAATTCGTCTTTTTTGCGTTTTAGGGTTAAACGCAGATTTCCCCAAAAACGTGCTTTTTCAAAATAAGCATTTTCAAGCTTTTTGATCGTTGAACCGTTCAAAGACGCAAAAAAAATAAAAACGAATAATAAAATTTCGTCTTTTTTGCTTGTTTTACGCGTTAAAACGCAGAATAAAGCTCAAAACGTGTTTTGCTAAAATAAGCTTTTTCAAGCTTTTTTGGATCGTGAAATCGTTCAAAAGACGCAATATTAATAAAACGAAAATAAAAATTCGTCGTTTATATGCTGTTTTACCGTTAAAACGCAGTTTAAAAAGCTCAAACGGCTGTTTTGCTAAAATTTTTCGATTTTAGATCGTTGAAATCGTTCAAATAAAGAATATTAAAAAAAAACAAAATAAAAATTTCGTCTTTTTTATGCTGTTTTACGCGTTAAACGCAGAAAAAGTAAAAACGTGCTGTTTTCAAAATAAGATTTTCGCTTTTTAGATCGTTAAAACGTTTAAAAGAAAATATTAAAAAAAACGAAAATTCGTCTTTTTTATGCCTTTTACGCGTTAAAACGCAGTTTAAAAAGCTAAAAACGCTGTTTTGCTAAAATAAATTTTTGCATTTTTGACGTGAAATGCCCAAAAAACGCAATATTAATAAAAACGAATAAAAAAATTTTCGCGTTTTATGCTTTTTTACGCGTTAAAACGCAGAATAAAGCTAAAAACGTGCTGTTTTGCTAAAATAAGATTTTCAAGCTTTTTAGATCGTTGAAACGTTCAAATAGAAAATATTAAAAAAACGAATAAAAAAAATTTTGTTTTATGCTGTTTTACGATTAAAAAACGCAGTTTGCTCAAAGGGCTGTTTTGTTAAAATAAGTTTTCGCATTTGAGGTTGAAATCGTTAAATAGAAGCAAATTAAAAAAAACGAATAATAAAAATTCGTCGTTTTATTGTTTTAGGGTTAAAAGCAGATTAAAGCTCAAAACGGCTGTTTTGCAAAAATAAGCATTTTCGCATTTTAGATCGTTGAAACGTTCAAAAGACGCAATATTAATAAAAACGAATAATAAAATTTGCGTTTTATGTTGTTTACGCGCAAAAACGAAATTGCTCAAACTTGTTTTGCTAAAATAAGCTTTTTGCTTTTTTGACGTTAAATCGTTCAAATGGGAAAAAATTTTAAAAAAAACAATAATAAAATATTGTCGTTTTATGCGTTTCCGTTAAAACGAATTAAAGCTCAAAACATGTTTTTTTTGTTAAAATAAGATTTTCAAGCATTTTGATCGTTGAAATCGTTCAAAAGAAGAATTTAATAATAAACGAATAATAAAAATTCGTCGTTTTATGCTGTTTTACGCGTTAAACGCAGATTAAAGCTAAAAAACGTGCTGTTTTGCTAAAATAAGCATTTTCAAGCATTTTAGATCGTTAAAACGTTCAAATAGACGCAATTTAATAAAAACGAATAATAAAACCCGTCGTTTTATGCTGTTTTACGCGTTAAAACGCAGATTAAAGCTAAAAACGTGCTTTTTTGCTAAAAAAGCATTTTCAAGCATTTTAGACGTTGAAATCGTTCAAATAGAAGGAATATTAATAAAACGAATAAAAAAAAAAATTCGTCGTTTTATGCCGTTTACGCTTTAAAAACGCAGATTAAAGCTCAAAAGGGCTGTTTTGCAAAATAAAAATTTCAATTTTTTTGATCGTTGAAATCTTTCCCCAAAGACGCAAAAAAATAAAAACGAAAAAAAATTTTCGCGTTTTATGGTTTTAGGGTTAAAACGCAGAATAAAGCTCAAAACGTGCTGTTTTGCAAAAAGAAGCATTTTCAAGCATTTTAGATCGTTGAAATCGTTCAAATAGACGCAAATTAAAAAAAACGAATAATAA
>NW_027047809.1:0-7500 GCF_025399875.1 Dalotia coriaria | reverse complement strand
AAATGCTTATTTTAGCAAAACAGCACTTTTGAGCTTTAATCTGCGTTTTAACGCGTAAAACAGCAAAAAAACGACGAAATTTTATTGTTCGTTTTTATTAATATTGTTTCCCTATTTGAAACGATTTCAACGATTAAAATGCTTGAAAATGCTTATTTTAGCAAAACAGCACGTTTTGAGCTTTTAATCTGCGTTTTAACGCGTAAAACAGCATAAAAACGACGAATTTTTATTATTCGTTTTTATTAATATTGCTTCTATTTGAACGATTTCAACGATCTAAAATGCTTGAAAATGCTTATTTTAGCAAAACAAGCTTTACTTTTGAGTTTTATTCGCGTTTTAAACGCGTAAACAGCATAAAATGACGAAATTTTTATTATTCGTTTTTTTAATATTCTTCATTTAACGATTTCAACGTATTTAAAAATGCTTGAAAATGCTTATTAGAAAAAACAACACGTTTTGTTTAATTGCGTTTTAACGCGGTAAAATCAGCATAAAATTAACGACGAAATTTTTATTATTCGTTTTTATTAATATTTTCTAATTTAAACGATTTCAACGATCTAAAATGCTTGAAAATGCTTATTTTAGCAAAACAAAGCACGTTTTTGAGTTTTTAATTTGCGTTTTAACGCGTTAAAACAGCATAAAACGACAAGAATTTTATTATCGTTTTATTAATATTGCT
This sequence comes from Dalotia coriaria, assembly GCF_025399875.1. Lineage (NCBI taxonomy): Eukaryota > Metazoa > Arthropoda > Insecta > Coleoptera > Staphylinidae > Dalotia > Dalotia coriaria. The sequence continues at coordinate 6,806 of NW_027047809.1, read as the reverse complement.
TCTATTTGAACGTTTCAACGATCTAAAAAATGCTTGAAAATGCTCTTTTAGCAAAACAGCACGTTTTGAGCTTTAATCTGCGTTTTAACGCGTAAAACAGCATAAAAACGACGAATTTTTTATTATTCGTTTTTAATATTGCGCTATTTGAAGATTTCAACGATCTAAAATGCTTGAAAATGCGTATTTTAGCAAATAAGCATTTTTGAAGATTAATCTGCGTTTAAACGCGTAAAACATAAAAACGACAAATTTTTATTATTCGTTTTTATTAATAAATGTCTATTTAACGATTTTACATCTAAAATGCTTGAAAATGCTCATTTTAGCAAAACAGCACGTTTGAGATTTTAATCTGCGTTTTTAACGCGTAAAAACATTTAAAACGCGAATTTTTATTATTCGTTTTAATTAATATTGCTTTTATTTTTGAATGATTTCAACGTATCTAAAATGCTTGAAATTATTTTAGCAAAACAGCACGTTTTGAGTTATTCTGCGTTTTAACGCTAAAACAGCTTATAAAACGATAAAATTTTAAATTCGTTTTTTTAATATTGCTTCATTTAACGATTTCAACGATTGAAATGTTGAATAAATGCTTATTTTAAGCAAAAAACGTTTTGAGTTTAATCTGCGTTTTACGCGTAAAACAGCATAAAAACGACGAAATTTTTATTATTCGTTTTTTAATATTGCTTCTATTTGAACGATTTCAACGATTAAATGCTTGAAAATGTTATTTTAGCAAAACAGCACGTTTTGAGCTTTATTCTGCGTTTTAACGCGTAAAACAGCATAAAAACGACGAAATTTTTATTATTCGTTTTTATTAATATTGCTTCTATTTGAACGATTTCAACGATCTAAAATGCTTGAAAATGCTTATTTTTAGCAAAACAGCACGTTTTGAGCTTTTAATCTGCGTTTTAACGCGTAAAACAGCATAAAATGACGAATTTTTTATTATTCGTTTTATATCAATTGCCTATTTAAACGATTTCAACGATCTAAAATGCTTGAAAATGCTTATTTATAGCAAAAACTTACGCGTTTTGATTAAATGCGTTTTAACGTATAACAGCTAAAACGACAACATTATATTCGTTTTTTTTAAATTGCTTCATTTGAACGATTCAACGTCTAAAATGCTTAATCTATTTTAGCAAAACAGCACGTTTATGAGCTTTTAATCTGCGTTTTAACGCGTAAAACAGCATAAAACGAATTTATATTATTCGTTTGTAATAATATTGCGTCTATTTGAAGATTTCAACGATCTAAAATGGTTGAAAAGCGAATTTTAGCAAAAACAGCACGTTTTGAGATTAATCTGCGTTTTAACGCGTAAAAAGCATAAAACGACAAATTTTATTATTGTTTTTATTAATATGCGTCTATTTGAACGATTTCAACAATCTAAAATGCTTGAAAATGCTTATTTTAAGCAAAAATGTTTTGAGCTTTAATCTGCGTTTTAACGCGTAAACAAGCATAAAACGACGAATTTTTATTATTCGTTTTTTATTAATATTGCTTCTATTTTGAACGATTTCAACGATCTAAAATGCATGAAAAGCTTATTTTAGCAAACAGCACGTTTTGAGCTTTATTCTGCGTTTTAACGCGTAAAACAGCATAAAACGACGAAATTTTTATTATTCGTTTTAATTAATATTTTGCGTCTATTTGAACGATTTCAACGATCTAAAATGCTTGAAAAGCTTATTTTAGCAAAACAGCACGTTTTGAGCTTTAATCTGCTTTTTAACGTTGTAAAACAAAGCATAAAAATGACGATTATTTTAACGTTTTTATTAATATTAACTTCTATTTAAACGATTTCAACGATCTAAAAAATGTTGAAAATGCTTTATTTAAGCAAAATCAGCACGTTTTGAGTTTTAATCTGCGTTTTAACGCGTAAAACAGCATAAAAACGACGAAATTTTTTATTATCTGCTTTTAGGATATTAGCTTAAATTTGAACGATTTCAACGTTATTCTAAAATTTGAATAGCTTTATTTTAGCAAAACAGCACGTTTTGAGCTTTAATTGCGCTTAACGTTTGAAAACAGCATAAAAATGACGAATTTTATTATTCGTTTTTATTAATATTGCTTCTATTTGAACGATTTCAACGATCTAAAATGCTTGAAAATGCTTATTTTAGCAAAACAGCACGTTTTGAGTTTAATCTGCGTTTAACGCGTAAAACAGCATAAAACGACGAATTTTTATTATTCGTTTTTATAATATTGGTCTATTTGAAGATTTCAACGATCTAAAATGCTTGAAAATGCTTATTTAGCAAAACAGCACGTTTTGAGCTTTAATCGCGTTTTAACGCGTAAAACAGCATAAAACGACGAAATTTTTATTATTCGTTTTTATTAATATTGCGTCTATTTGAACGATTTCAACGTCTAAAATGCTTGAAAATGCTTATTTTAGCAAAACAGCACGTTTTGAGCTTTAATCTGCGTTTTAACGCGTAAAACAGCATAAAAACGACGAATTTTTATTATTCGTTTTATTAATATTGCTTCTATTTGAACGATTTCAACGATCTAAAATGCTTGAAAATGTTTAATTTTTAGCAAAACAGCACGTTTTGAGCTTTAATCTGCGTTTTAACGCGTAAACAGCATAAAACGACGAATTTTATTATTCGTTTTAATAATATTGCGTCTATTTGAATGATTTCAACGATCTAAAATGCTTGAAAATGCTTATTTTAGCAAAACAGCACGTTTTGAGCTTTAATCTGCGTTTTAACGCGTAAAACAGCATAAAACGACAAATTTTTATTATTCGTTTTTATTAATATTGCGTCTATTTGAACGATTTCAACGTTCTAAAATGCTTGAAAATGCTTATTTTGCAAAACAGCACGTTTTGTGAGCTTTAATCTGCGTTTTAACGCGAAAACAGCATAAAACGACGAATTTTTATTATTCGTTTTTTATTAATATTGCTTCTATTTGAACGATTTCAACGATCTAAAATGCTTGAAAATGCTAAATTTTAGCAAACACACGTTTTGAGCTTTTAATCTGCGTTTTAACGCGTAAAACAGCATAAAACGACGAATTTTTATTATTCGTTTTATTAAATTTCAAAATCTAAAATGCTTGAAAATGCTTATTTTAGCAAACAGCACGTTTTGAGCTTTATTCTGCGTTTTAACGCGTAAAAAGAAACAAAAATTTTTTATTATTCGTTTTTATTAATATTGCGTCTATTTGAACGATTTCAAACGATCTAAATTTGAAAATGCTTTTTTTAAAAACCAGTTTTATTTATCTGCGTTTTAACGCGTAAAACAGCATAAAATGACGAATTTTTTTTATTTCGTTTTATTAATATTGCTTCTATTTAAACGATTTCAACAATCTAAATGCTTGAAAATGCTTATTTTAAGCGTAAACGCGTTTTGATCTTAATCGTTTTTAACGCGTAAACAGCATAAAAACATTTTTATTATTCGTTTTTAAATATTGCTTCTATTTGAACGATTTCAACGATCTAAAATGCTTAAAATGCTCTTTTAAGCAAAACACAAACGTTTTGAGTTTTAATCTGCGTTTTAACTAAAACCTTTAAACGACAAATTTAATTTGTTTTTAATATTGCGTCTATTTGACGTTTACTCTAAATGCTTGAAAATGCGTATTTTAGCAAAAACAGAATTTTTTGAGTATTAATTTTGCGTATTTAAAAGCATTAAAACGACAAATTTTTAAATTCGTTTTTTAAATAGCGTCTATTTGAACGATTTCAACGTTTAAAGCTAAAATGCTTTATTTTAGAAAAAAATTTTGAGTTTTTAATCTGCGTTTAACGTAACGCATTAAAAACACAATTTTATTATTCGTTTTTTAAATATTGCTTCTTTTGAACGATTTAACGTTTAAGCTGAAAATGCTTATTTTAGCAAAACAGTTTTTTGAGCTTTTTATTCTGCGTTTTAACGCGTAAACGATCAAAAGGAAAAATCTTATTATTCGTTTTAACATTTGCGTCTATTTGAACGTTTTCAACGATCTAAAAACGTTGAAATTTTTTTTAGCAAAACAGCACGTTTTGAGCTTTAATCGTTTAACGCGTAAAACAGCATAAAAATACGAATTTTTTTATTCGTTTTTATTACTTTGTTCTATTTAAACGATTTCAACGATCAAAAGCTTAAAATGCTATTTAAGCAAAACAGCATCGTTTTGAGCTTTAATCTGCGTTTTAACGCGTAAAACAACATAAAAAACGACGAAATTTTTATTATTCGTTTTTATTAATATTGTTCTATTTGAACGATTTCAACGATCTAAAACTTGAAAAATTTTATTTTTTTAAAAACAGCACGTTTGTTTAATCTGCGTTTTAAGGGTAAAACACAAAAAACCCGGAAATTTTTATTTTGATTTTTTGGTTTTAACGTTTAACGTTAAAATAAAAAAAATTTTTTAAAAACCCCTTTTTTAAATTTTTAATTTGCTTTAAGGGAAAAAAGCAAAAAAAACCTTTTTTTTTTGAAATTTGGTTTTATTTGCGTTTAACGCTAAAAGTTTAAAAGCTTTTTTTAAAAAACGGTTTATTTTAATTGCGTTTTAACCGAAAAAAAAAAGGCAATTTTAAAAACGTTTTTTAAAAAAGCTTTATTTGCGTTTAACGCTAAAGCTTAAAAATGCATTTTAAAAACCCTTTTTTATTTAATTGCTTTTAACCGTTAAAAATAAAAGGAATTTTTTATTTTTTTAAAACTTTATTTAACGTTTAACGCTAAAAGCTTAAAAAAAAATTTTAAAAAAAGGGGTTTTATTTTTAATTGCGTTTTAACGCAAAAAAGAAAAAAAAAAGTTTTTTAACTTTTTTATTAATTGCTTTTTTAAGGGAACGTTTAAAAGGAAAAATTTTTTTTTAAAAAAGCTTTTTGCGTTTTAACGCTAAAAGAAAAAAAAAACCTTTTTTAAAACTTTTTTTAATTTTTCATTTAATTTTTTAACGTTTTGCAAAAATTTTATTTTGAAAAATTTGGGTTTTAACGGTTTAACGAAAAAATAAAAATGCTTTTTTTAACTTTTTTTTAAATTGCTTTTAAAAAACATTTCGTTTAAAAATCAAAAAATTTTTTTAAAAAAAGCCTTTTGGTTTAACCTTTTAAGCTAAAAAAATAAAACGACGTTTTTTATTTTCTTTTTTAAAAAAATTTTAAACCCAAATTTTAAAAATTTAAAAGCTTTTTTTTAAAACCCCTTTTTTAATTTGTTTTAAGCAAAAGCAAAAACGACGTTTTTTTTTTTTTTTAAAAAATTTTTTTAAAAATTTTTAACGTTTTTAAAATGAAAAAATGTTTTTTTAAAAAAAAAAGATTTTTTTAACAGCTTTTTTAAGGAAAAAAGAAATAAAACGAAAAAAATTTTTTTTTATTCGTTTTTTTGCTTTTAAACAAAATGCTTGAAAATTTTTTTACAAAAACAGTTTTTTTTTCTGCGTTTTAACGCGTCCCGGCTTTTTATTTTTTTTTTTAATTTTTTCTTTTTGAACGATTTAAACATCTAAAAAAAATGCTTATTTTAAAAAATTTTTTTTTTAATTTTTTTAACGCAAAAACGCAAAAAAACACAAATTTTTTTTTTTTTTTTTAATTTCGTTTTGAACATTTCAACAATCTTCTTAAAAATTTATTTTAGCAAAACACCCTTTTGAGCTTTATTCGCGTTTTAACGCGAAAAACATAAAAGACGAAATTTTTTATTCGTTTTTATTTTATTGCTCTTTTTGAAATTTCAACGATCTAAAATCTGAAAATTTTTTAAAAAATTTTTGGGGTTTTCCCTTTTAACGGAAAAAAACAAAAAAAACCTTTTATTATTTTTTTTTTAAATTTATTTAACCCTTTTAAAAGCTAAAATGTTTAAAAATTTAAAAAAACAGGTTTTTAATTTTCGATTTAACCTAAACAGTTTTAAAAAATTTTTTTTTTTTTATTTCGCTTTGATTTAAATCTTTTTGAAAAGCTTTTTAAAAAACCCCCGTTTTTTTAACGCTTTTAACGCTAAAACAAAAAAATTTTTTTTTTTTTTAAAATTTTTTATTTGAAGATTTCAACGATCTAAAATGTTTTGAAAATGCTTTTTTGCAAAACAACTTTTTGAGTTAATTGCTTTTTAACGCGAAAACAGTAAAACGACAAAATTTTAAAATTTTCTTTTTTTATTAATATTGTTTTTTTTTAAACGTTTTAAAAATCAAAAAATGTTTGAAAAAGCGTTTAAAAACCCGTTTTAAAGGTTTAACGCTAAAAAGATAAAAAATTTTTTTTTTTTTTTAAAATTTGCCATTTAAGATTTAAGTTAAAATGTAAAAAAGCTTTTTTAAAAACCCTTTTTGGTTTTAACGCTTTTTAAGGGGAAAAACCCCAAAAAAAGGGGTTTTTAAATTATTCTTTTTTTTTAAAATTCCTTTTGAACGTTTAAAAGTTAAAAGGGAAAAGCTTTTTTAGCAAAACCCTTTTAGCAAGTTTTAACGCGAAAAAAAAAAAAGTTTTTTTTTCGTTTTTTTATTAAATTTCTTTTGAAATTTAAATCAAAAGTTTGGAAAATCTTTTTTTAGCAAAACAGAAATTTTATTTAAATTCGTTTTAAAGGGGTAAAACAAAAAACGACAATTTTTAATTGTTTTTTTAAAGCCTTTTAAACTTTCCTTTTAAAAGCTTAAAAGTTTTAAAACAAAAATTTTGGGTTTAATTGCTTTTAAGGGAAAAAAACACAAAAAAAATTTTTTTAAAAAAAAATGAACAAAATCC